>NC_056732.1:1834357674-1834452055 GCF_019279795.1 Protopterus annectens | reverse complement strand
GTTTTTTAATTTGGATTTATATTTTGTATCTGAGGATCTTGGGCCTACAGTGAATATGCACTATGCTCATTCAAACTATTCTGATCATCAGAAGCAAATATCTTGTTTCTTTATAGTTTGTCTGGGGCAGAAATAGCTTGAAATTGTGCAGTTTGTCTGCCTTAAGAGTGTCTAAACAATAAATATCAAATATCTTCATGTATGTGTAAAGTTATAGTGGTGGGACCCCCGAAATACAGGAAAGTGAGTTTTGTGATCTGCTTGCTCAAACTATTCTTTTTTTTGGGGGGGGGACTGGCATAATGGTTAATGCACTTACAGATACAAGGTTTGATTCTGACCTCTAGGCTCACAGACTGATTTAGTTACCTATGAACATATGTTAAAAATCCATAGAATTCAATTGTCTTTGCAAATTAATGCCAATGTATGTTTTTATTGCTTATTCTGCTTATGTACAAGTTATGTTATTCTGGGACTGAATGCACATAATGGGTCATCCTCGTTGTAACCCATCCTGAAATTGTTGAGTTTTCACAGAAACATTGCTGAAGTGAAAAACAAATATTTATTAATTTTTGGCAAATTAGTAATTGGTACACTCAACATTTTAGCATAGCTGGTTACTTTCTTGTTGGTACTCTTTAAATTCATGCGTATGTACAGTAAAAGAAGAACAAAACAAGCAAACAAAATGCATGTGCTTTCAGGTGCCAGAAAGCTTTGAAGATGTTGCTGTTGAGTTTTCACGAGAGGAGTGGAAGATGCTGAGTAAACCAGAGAAAGAGCTACACAAGGAGGTGATGGTGCAGAACTATGAAAACATGATTTCTGTAGGTAAGAGGAATCTCAGAAATGTAGCCTTATTTATTCAATTTTATATATTCATATTTCTTTGCAATATGGCATCAAGCCAGAAATTATGAATATCTAGTTATGCGACATTATAAAGTAGTATCCATTTCAAAAGATTCTTTTAGTGACCTAACAGTACTGTGTGACACTCTACAGCACTAGTAGGCAATACAGAATTCTTCTTGGACAGTCATGCTTATTTGATGGTCGACATCTCTACATGAATGGTGTTGTTATATGCATTGAAACTACAGAAGGTTAGAAGAACCTGTCAGTTCTTTTTCCCCATCTCAATATTAAAATGCCGTGTACTGCATAGCACATTTCTACTTTACATCAAATTGCTTGTCTGCATTTTGTGTTTTTGTGATTTGTTTTGTTCATGATTTATTTGAAATGCATTATTAGGAGTTCCAACCATTAACAGAATGTTTGATGTGACAGTAACACAAAACATTTCCAACCATTAACAAATTGTTTGGTCTGACAGTAACACAAAACAATTTCAAACATTAATAAAATCTTTAGTCTGGCAGCAACAGAAAACATTTCCAGCCATTAACAGAATGTTTAGTCAACACAGAACATTTCCATATTTCTTAATAAACCAAGTAATGTTCATGAATCTCTAAGATAAGAGCTAGAATTTTGTATAACTGGATTTATAACAGATTCTAAAACAATGGATATAAACTCTGTTTTTTTGCCTCTATTGGAAATGATTGGCCTAAAAGATGGAAACATATCCTCATCAACAAACTTTTGCATTTTGGTATGCCAAAAAATTTACCTAATTTTGGAAATGAAACATAATAAAAATCACACAACTTTGCATCAACTTGTGTGTCATATAATAAATCTAATAAAACTCTATCTAACTTATTAAAGCATACATTAATTCAGTTCACTGAGACACATTCATATAAATCAAAATATGAAATACAGTCAGAAAGTACATTTATATAATCTTCTACATTCATCAAAACCATCCCATTACCCTTGTCTGTTTTCATAATATGCAGCTCAGGTTTAGATCGAAGTTCAATCAAAGCCTGTTTTTCAACAGCTGTCATATTGAAATATTGAAATAACAAGGGTGAACTTAACAAATTTCTAATTTCCTTCTCACAAAACTCAAGATAAACTTGAAACGTATGATGAAGGGATGGATTAACAGTACTTTTTTGTGTAATAGAAAATTTTTTGCTCAACATTAACATCATGTAAAATATACTCTAAATTTAATTTTTCATACATAAAGTTTACATTCCTTTAAGGTATTAACTAAACTCACTCTACAAGATGAAATAAATAGTCCATTTTTCAAAATATCCAAGTGTTTCTCATTTAAAAAAAAAATACTGAAGTTCCAAACCAAAAAACCTCCATCCGTTTTATAGCTTTCATTTCCTTTTCCCTGTCTCTTTGATTCCTTCCATGGCTCATTGTCATCGGATCCCAAAAAGGAGAGGGATGACCTGACTGCATCAGCATAGCTACAGTTTACCATACCAGAGTTATTATTACTGATGTTGGTACTGTCCATGAAAACTGTGTCTGGAACTAAAGGACACTCTAAATTAACTTGAACATGACCTCCTATATTTATATCAACATTACCACTGAATGCTTGCTGATTATTTTCTGATAGATAGGCCCTTTCAGTTTTGCCAGCTTTACCGATGGAATAAGCTTGCCCAGTAGCATAAGCATTAGCGTCTCTGAACATTTTTTTTCTGCTCCACAAAAGTCACACACTGTCTATCTAATTTGGCCCAAATACTGGTATATTCAACCAAACAGTCAGTAAAATGTTTATTTTGATATATGAAGTCATTCAGGTTCTTAATGGAAACTTTTAAATGATTAAGTTGTTCTTTGTATTCAGTAACCAAAAGCTTCATCATTTCTATACTCGTATTATTGAACAAATTAACTAACTTTTTGTATAGCCCATCATCTTTCTATGTTCTGTTTGGAAACATTGAAATGCTTAACCCAAATGGAACTTACTGAAAAGCTATACAATGCTCAAGATACAATTTCTCATGTTCAAGAGTCTTCTATATAAATAGCTGTTTTTCAAGTGTAAAAACTTTTAACCTGCATTCTTTCAAAGAACCAACATCAGTCAGAACATTAAATGTCACAGTTTCAATAGAAGCAAATAGATTAAAGCTCAACCACATCAGATTTTCTACCTCAAAATGGCTACAGTCCGAACGATAACCAGAAGTGTTCAGTTGCCCATGATTAACTCAGTCAGCCTCTCCGCTCCATTTAAATTTAAAACTTGCTTTATTGAATTCCATCCCTGAAAGTGTGGACCCTAAGATTACCACTCTGGATAGACATTAACACTGTTTGTACCCTGGAGACCAAATTATTCAGTGATTGGCTCAAATCCAGCAAATCGTTAGGTATGGAATGAATGGTTAAGTCAAAATTATCATTCGAACCACTGACAAAGAATCCCACAGCTGAAGCCTTGCCAGCTTCCATTCTGCACACAGCACAACCAATCAAAAAAAGTGGAACCAACACAAACACACTATTAAATGTCAAAAGCAACTTTTACGAAAGTCAGCAAGTCAAACTGGAGAATCTGACTGCAATGGTTACTCAATCAAGTAAAATACAACTGCCCAGATATAAAGTTTAGTGCATTCATTCATTCATTCATTCATTCATTCATTCATTCATTCATTCAGGATCTTAATAGGAGTACCGGGTTTCTTAACTTTACTTTAGGATCTAAATGTATTAAGGTTAATTTTTTTTGATTTAGAAATTACAATGGATGTATCCTTGGGCATGTTTGATGTTACTATCTAATTTCCAATAGTCAACATCCTACTTTTATGAAGAGAAACATTGTTAGGTGTTAGTTTATCAGTATTAGTAGTCTTATTACTTCAAGTGGGAATTTTGACAGTGAAGTTAAACATTTGAGACAACTGTTTCTATTCAGAGGGTGTACATCAGCATATTTGGACAATATTATTGGAGAAGAGAGGGGTTTAAGAAGTTCTAGGTTTCCACCTATTTTAATTAGTGGTATTTCTCTTACTGGCAATAATGATAAGCAGAACACCATAGGAAAGGGGTTCATTGGTTTTCCCTTACCTATTTCATTTGATGCATTAGAAATTAGGAAACTTATTAATGAAAATTGGAAAATGGCTGTAGGAAGTATGGAGCTTAATGAAGTACTTGGAAATACCCCTAAGTTTTGTTATAAAAAGGGTTTTGACTTGAAAAAGTTATTTGAGTACATTCCATTTAATGTTAATTATAGTAAGAAAAGTATGTTTATATGTAATAGATGTAAACAATGTAGAGTCAGTAATGAGAGTTCAAGTATAGTTTTAAAACATAGTAATTTACAACTTTGATCAAAATGTAGATTTAATTGTAACTCAACATATGTAGTCTACCTAGTTTCATGTGATATGTGTCACTGTATTTACATTGGTAAGTCCGTCAGAAAGTTAAGTAAGAGAATATCTGAACATGTCCTGGTCATTAAAATAAGGATGACAAAAATGCCTTGGCAAAGCTTGCTCAGAACTGCAAAGACTTTTGGAAGTTTTTATTTTTTGCTGTAGACTTTGTAAAACCAGTTCCTTTTAGCGGTAATGTACATAATTGCCTTGAAGTTAAAGAACTCAACCTGCAAATATTTATACAAGCCAAAACTAAAATCGGTATCCAGGTAAAGGTCAAGCCAAAATGCAAGAAAAATGTATGAGCTCCAAAACGTACGTGACACACCACAGCTGAAGTAATAAAACATCAACTTTAATAAAAACAATAAAATGTATATGGTGAACGCTTTCGAGGTACAAGACACCACTTCTTCAGACCAGTAAGAATAGAAAAATGTAACACACACACTTTTAAAATTCAAAACAACTGATCAGCTACAAATAATCAAATGAAGAAAATCATTCTCTTCCATTCAAAACACTCAAAAAGTGCACAAGTCAAACTACAGATCTGCGCCACATAGCCAATCAAAATCATTAGCTATGTGCACAATTCACAGTTCAAACTGAGCCATAACAGCCAATCAACCTAAAGCAGAAAGTGCTGATTTCATACATAGTAAGCTAACCAATCAAATAAATATCTATGAACACAAATCAAAATACAGATCTACGCTCTAGCAGCCAATCAAATACAACAGGAAGAAATGCTTTCATACATAATAAACTAGAATCAAGAAGCTAGGCAAATAGTGAACTTAGTGTCTCAAACCATGATTCTTTAGTACAGGTCTGACAGATAGAGCTTCATTTATACCAGGAAAGCTATCAGCTTTCAGACACATGATCCATTTAAGTTCAGCACACACAGTCCTATTCCTTATATCACTGGCTCTCATATTTAAGTGAACAACCTCTAAAACTAAAAATATAAAAATCTGATCAACCCTGTGATTGTTCACATGCCTCGCCAAAGGGTTCTTGCTGCAGCTTTTACATATATTGTTAATTTGTTCTAAAATCCTGTCTTTAAAAGGGCAGTGCATGCAGCCACATTTGGCTTGGCAGTTATTTTCTACATACACCAATGGATTACACAGTTTTTACATTTTTTATGCTGATTGTAGGATGATGACAACTATTATGCAAAGTGTCAGGGTTGCGAATGTTTTTATGTAGGGAAGACAAACTGCCCTTTTAAAGATAGGATTTTAAAACACAATGATATACGTAAGCGTTGCAGCAAAAACCCTTTGGCAAGGCATGTGAACAAGATACTAAGTTTATTATTTGCCTAGCTTCTTGATTATAGTTTATGTATGAAAGCATTTCTTCCTGTTGTATTTGATTGGCTGCTAGAGCGTAGATGTGTATTTTGATTTGTGTTCATAGATAGTTATTTGATTGGTTAGCTTACTATGAATGAAAGCAGCACTTCCTGCTTTAGGTTGATTGGCCATTGTGGCTCATTTTGAACTGTGATTTGTGCACATAGCTAATGATTTTGAGTGGCTATGCAGCGCAGATCTGTAGTTTGATTTGTGCACTTTTTGAGTATTTGGTTGCATGGGAACGAATTTCCTCATTTGATTATTTTATAACTGATTGGTTGTTTCTGATTTTAAAAGTATGTGTGTTACATTTTTGTATTTTTACCGGTCTGAAAAAGCAGCTTTGTACCGCAAAAAACTCCCTTACTAGCCTCAGTAAGAAACTGAGATGCCTCATAAAATCCTCCAAAGCTAGTTACGAAAATAAAATTGCCAAAGATTCCAAAGACAACCACAAGGCATGCTATAGTTATGTCAAGAATCTAAATGGCAATGCTCAGATCTGCTCTGAGCTAAAACAGAATGGCATTAAATATACTGATCCGAAGGATATTGCCAATATCCTGGCAGATCGATTCAGTGCCAACTTCACCCCCTCTCACCCCCTAAATGGCCCATCTCAATACCGGAAGATTGCCAAATTCCAGTAATAACGGCCACACAGGTACAAAACGCACTCTCTAAAGCCAAGAATACAGCATCCATAGGACCAGATGACATCCCGGGCTGTGTACTGCACGAACTACAATATGAACTGGCACCTCACCTAAGTGTCATGTTTAATCATAGCCTCACCTCAGGTTTCGTGCCCACTGAGTGGCGCAGAGCTACAGTTATCCCAATCCACAAGGGGGGATCCACCTTGGATCCCGGAAACTGCCGTCCCATCAGTCTGACAAGCCTTATCTGCAAGGCCATGGAGCGTATTATCATGGAACTTATAAACCAAGACATTGGCAACCTTCAAACACTGGACCCCACCCAGTTTGGGTCTGTGAAGGGCCGATCTTGTCTCCTGAACCTGATTGACTTCTTTGAATCAGTCTCCAGAGCCATGGACAAGGGTAAGGTGGTCCACACAGCCTATCTAGACCTTGCCAAGGCGTTTGACACCATCCCCCACTCTGGAATCATAGATAAACTTACTAAGTTGGGCATTAATCCCTATGTCACCCAATGGGTTGCTAAATGGCTTACTGATAGAACCCACACTATAAAAGTAGCTGACTCCAAATCCAGCTCCAGACAAGTGACAAGTGGAGTACCTCAGGGTTCAGTCCTGGGGCCGCTCTTGTTTGGCATCTACTTCTCTGAAGTACAGGTCAACACTAAGGGACTCTGGCTAACAAAGTTTGCAGATGACTGCAAACTGGGAGCCATTATTGAATCCCAAATGATGTGGATACTCTACAAAAGGGCCTTACAGAAACAGATGCTTGGTGCCAGAGCCATGGGCTCAAGCTCAATGCCAAGAAATGTATTGTTATCCACTTTGGGAAAAAACATGTATCCATGAATTACCATATAGGCGGCAGTACACTAAACACAGAAAGTGTGATAAGAGACTTAGGGACACAGGTGGACAGTGGTCTCACCTTCGATAACCACATCGCCACAACAGTCAGGAAATCCTTCTATGTGGCACACCTCATCACGAAGGGCTTTTCATCCAGAAAAAAGGAGGTCATTGTCCCACTGTACTCATCCCTCATTAGACCCATTATAGAATACGCCCCATTTGGTATGTACCTCTCAAGACATCTGCAACAACTGGAAAGGCCTCAGAAATACCTCACTAAAAGAATCACAGGCCTAAAGCAGATGCCCTACGTTGACCGCCTTAAAAAACTCCAGCTATACTCTGTCGCATATCGTCTACTCAGAGGCGATCTCTGCTTAACATACAAGGCCATGTCAAACCCAGAGCTGTTGGACATGCTACACTTAAAGAAATCCCAATCCCTCAGAGCTACACTCTCCAGGGATCTAAACATTGTCATCACAATAAACAAAACATGCTGGAGGGATAGGTTCCTGACCGAGAGACTCCCCAGACTTTGGAATAGATTGCCCATACATGTCAAGCAGAGTGCCTCTTTGGACCTCTTCAAGAGGAACCTTGACAATTGGATGGGAGAAAGGAAATTCACCCCAGGGATCACGTCAGTCGCCCTGCTAGACAGGGGTCCAGGAAAGTAAATAATGTGGGAAGAAATAGCCAGGGAATTGTTATGGCTAGGCTTGTATAGGCCCTAGGGCTGATAGCCTAGTACCAACCTATGAACCTATGAACCGTACACGTTTTATTGTTTTTATTAAAGTTGTTTTATTATTTCAGCTGTGGTATGTCAAGTACATTTTGGCACTCTTAAATATTTATACAAGTAGATAGGTTGCCAGGTATCAATGACCATATTAATATTAAATGTCTTTTGAAAACTTAAAATAAGTTTTTTAGTAAGAAATTATTTTCAAATGTGTTTAGTAATTTATAATACTTGTATTAATATTTTTAAGCATTTAGAAAAGATTTTATGGTTTAATATGATATGTTTTTTCAGTATGTATTTAAATAGATCTTTAAGACTTTTAAAATGTTCTAATTGAAATTGTCACATGATTTCTTTGAGACTATTTTATAAAGGTATTAAATTCTGAGGAAGTTCTAGTAATGAGGTTAAAGAACAAAAGTACTAAACTTTCTGTGCAGTTATATTTTATTTGATTTAGCATCCACTGCAGTCAGATACTCCAGCTTTGACTTGCTGACTTTTGTAAAAGTTGTTTTTGAATTTAATAGTTTGTGTTGGTTCCGCTTTTTTCGTTAGAGAGAGAAAAAATAGTAAGATTGAGTACAAAGTGTGGAAATTCTTTCAAGCCTGGAAAGACTTTGCCGTTACCGTTTTTTCTTTATGTGGGCATAAGTTCTTCTAGTGACCACAGTTTTAGTGACCGGACCAGTTAGTCTACACACAAACCAGGGAAGATCAAATTCTGGACTTGGTCCTTACTCACATGTAACAGCTCTGCTCCCTGCCTGTTGTAGCCTTCTCCATGGTCAAATCAGACCACAAATCAGTCACATTAATCTTAAGACTGAAGCCAAAAGCATCCTCCAATACTTCAGTATTCAGAGACTATGCACAAAATGAATCTACTAAAACTGAGTGAAGACCTCCCTAAATTCAAAAGCCCCTTCCACTTCAATGATCCAACTTTTTACGAACAAGTTCTATCGACATGTAAATAATTGCATTGATACAGCTGTCACCCTCAGAAATAAATACAATGCAAAAATCAAAACTGAACTCCTATGGTGCAACCATAATATAGACAAGCTTTATAACAAAAGAAAACAATTATTGCAGGCAAAGATAAATCTAACTCTCCAGAAGCCCCATAAATGCTCTTGCTAAACTTAACAAGGGACTCCAAATTCTGATGAAATCAACCAAAGCCAGATATGAGGTAAAAACAGCCACCCAGATGGAAGCCTTCTTTAGCTATGTTATTAATGTCAGAAGCAGTGCCCAGCACAATGCAGCACTAATGGTAAATTATGCTACATACCCACACTGAGAGGACATTGTCAATCTACTAGCAGACAAATCTGGCTCCAACTTCACCCACCATTTCCCCTCACCCCATCTAGTATTCTCAGAACAATTCAAACATCCCCCATCAAATTTCCCAAGAACAATTTTTCAAGGCCCTATGTAAGTTCAAGCACAATTCATCTATATGGCTGGATAAAGTACAAGGCTGTCTAATGGCTAGGCTGAAACGTGAATTGTCAGCCTCCCTGAAAAAAAACATTCAAATTTAGTCTTGAAACAGTTTTTGTGCTTGGATGAATGTAGAACAGCAATAATCATTCTGTTGTACAAAGGTGGGGCTACAACAGGCCCGGGTAGCTACAGACCTGGCTTGACCAGCCTCATCTGCAAGGCTATGGAAAGGATCGTTATGGAACTAATAAATAAGGATATAGGTAACATATAGGCAATCCAGTTTGGATTCATCAAGGGTATGCCCTGCCTAATGAACCTGATTGACTTCTTTGAAAAAGTCACAGAGGCAATAGATGAGGGCACATCAATGTACACTGCCTAGCTGGATCTTGCTAAGACAGTTGGCACCATCACACACTCGAGCATCATATAAAATACTCTCACAGCAAAGTGTTAACCTCTATATAACTTATGGGATAGCAAAATGACCTACAAACAGAAAACAGGCAGTAAGGGGAATGACTCGACCTCTGTTTCATAGCCTAGTCTAATCGACAACTAGAGATCAGAATTAAACTCTGTACTTTGTGTTTATGAGGTAAATACTTTAACCATTATTGCAAGAACGAAAATAAAAATAAAACCTGCTGCACACCTTGTCGCTAATAACACCAACTGTACAAAAGCCAGGATATGTCTATTAAATAAAGAGTTGTTGGTGTCAGCTCCAGTTACCTTAGTGGAAAAGCAAAAAGCAAACAGCAAAAAGGCAAAAACCAATACATGTATTGGTTTGAAAAAGCATTTGTTGCGAAAGCGCTTACCACCATTTAACTTGTGGATCCAATAAACTAGTTTTTTAATATTATTTGGAGTCTTTGAACATCGTGTGCTGCTTGACTGCAAAGTTGTTTTTACCATTGGACTGCACAGTCGTGTTTCACTTTATCGATGGTCTGAACAGACCGGGACTAATTGAGCGCTGTGGAATCTTGGTTTTTGCCTTTTTGCTGTTTGCTTTTTGCTTTTCCACTAAGGTAACTGGAGCTGACACCAACAACTCTTTATTTAATAGACTTTAACCATTATGCTAAACCTTCCTGCAGTCATGTGACCATAGTTAAAGCTTTTTTATACCTCGTGCTCCTTATTTTTTTCTTATATCTCTGCTGGTGCTTGCATATGATTTTTTAACATCTTTATTGAATTATCACTTATGAAACAGGTAAACTTACATTTATTTAAAAGTAAACCATATTAATAAGTTCACATTTACAAACATTATAGATCACATATAATGTTCTAAACAATATAATTAATCCATCATTATATAAATTGTTCAATTCCTGCCTTCTCTTAAACCTCTTTTCTCTTCCAAAACATTTTTCTGCATGTAGTTTTCCCACAATTTCCATTTCTCTGTGTAATTTACTCCTACCCTTTTCTAAAGATCCCAGTTCCTGTTCTTTTATCTCTTTTACAATATTCACTTTCTCAAATATGGTTGGTTTGGACTTTGCTTTCCCAGCTCAAAAAAATTATTTCCTTAATTACGCTGAACTGGTTGCCTAATTTAGCTGACAGACTACTCTGTAGAGAATTCTAAAAGTCTCCCCACTCATTATAGTCTGAAGAATTTGCTTCCAGGTACCTTTTTCTTCTCCATTACACCTCCATTTGCAATCTACCTGAGGAAAAATTATTTTGAGTCTGCTTGGGGTATACAAGCGCCTATGGGAACACTTCCAGGGAAAAATCCTAAATCTCGTATACTTTGCTGCATATTTTTGAGGCATACATATGTCCTCCCATTGTTTCTTTGTAAATTGCTTATCTAATCTGTCTTCCCAATATTTTCTGCCCTCCTCTGAATGATTGCTATAGTTATCATGCAATATTTTATATTCCCTACTAATTATCCCTTTTCAACAGCAGTTTCTGTTCTAGATTCCAATAAAAACTCAACCAGTGCAGGTATTTTATTTAGGATTCCCCTATTCCTTTCTGTTTGTCTGTACTCTGATATCAGTCCCTGCTAAGGAAGGCAATCTCTTGCCTGCTGTCCGACTGTCTTCTTGGCCTTTTCCCATTCTAGTACGTTTCCCTGTCTTATTATTTGTTCCCAGTACCTTGGTTCCTTTGCTAGCTTTCTCCAGTAAATTTTAGCTCTGTACCCCTAATTGCAGTCATGCCACAATCTTCTTTATCCATTCCCGTGTTGGCTTATTTCTTAGAATACTTTCTTATACTTTATGAATATAATATTCTATATGGCTGTTGTTAATCTCATTAAGGATCTGCATCCACAATTCCACTTTCTCTGTGTTCCTTGAGTTTTGTCTCTGCTTCATAATCATACCTTTCCACTTTGAATTGTAGCTTTCTGCTCATGTTCTATACAAAAGCCTTAACAGTGTAGCTGTAAAGTATCCCTTCAAATCAGGTATCCCTGAACCTCCTTGGTCTGTTGCAAATATCAATTTATCCCACTTGACTCTTGCCTTCAACTCATTATTACTATCCACAACTTCTCTGGTTGATAGAAATATGCCTAACCTGTGCATAAAACTAAAGGGACTAAAACCATTTTTACTGCTTGTATGTTGCTATCCATATCCTTAGGCAAGAGCTTACAGTTTCTCAGTTTTTGTATTATCATAATCTTTGGCTACCATAACAGCAATCTTTTTAACACATACTCCTAAACAGGTATTGCTGAATCAATACATAATTCACAGCTACAGTCTTTGTTTTATCTTCATTAATTGTATACCTTAAAACGGTCTCAGAATATTCCAGAATACTGAGATGTCCTTTTCTGGTTTTATCAGGTACAAAATCTTATCAAGTGTAAATAAAGCCAGCTTTTCATGAACACCATACCAACTATTGAATTTCTGAGTCCCTTATTTTCTTTGCCACTGGTTGTAAATATAATGCAAATACAAAGGGGAAAGAGAACGTTGCTACCTAATTCCTCTGTTCAGAAACAACTTATCATAGAGGAACCTCTTCCACATCCCTCATGTATCCTCCTAACTAACCTTATTATTTTATCAGGAAATGCAAACGCACCCATTGCCCTACTCATAAAATCCTACTTAGTCTATACAATGGTTTCTCTGCATCAAGATCCCTCAAATCAATGGTATTTTCTTACATTCTGCTTCCCTCTAAATTATCATTGTTCTGTCACTGTTGTCAGATGTTTGCCTCCCCTCTGCAAAACCACATGGATCCATATCTATAATTTTTGGCAACACTTTTTCTATTACTTCAGTCACTATAAACATAAACACTTTATAATCATGTTTTAAAATTGAAATGAGCCTATATGATGCTGGATCTGATAGGTCTTTACTGCCTTTAGGTATTACAGCCACCACAGCTTTCTCCAGTATGTTGGTGTGTCCCCTCCTTTTAAAATACTGTTAAACAAAACCTTCTAGATCTTTATTACTTCCTTGTCTCCTAGCACCCACACTTCCACTGGAATGCTATTTATTCCTGGAGAGTTTCCTGCAGACTGGCTGTACATCACCATTGTTATCTCTTCTCCTCCTATCTTGTCAGTTGTTCAGTCTCATTAATCTCTAACCTTGGACTATTTAAGTCTTCCATACATATTTCCATTTGTGCTTCTTGATCTCCACACCTCTCAGCATTATACACATTTTCATAAGACTTCCAGAATACCTGTAATACCTCTACAGGATCTCTGGTTATTTTTCTGGTTATAGGTTCCCTAAGTATGGCAACAACCCATAATACTTCATGTTGCCTAAGTCTTTGTGCCAGATGTTTTTGTGCTCTGGAAATATTATCAAAAACAGTTGCTTAACAGCAATCTTTCTAAACGCTTGCATATTATCCAGGTGCTCCCTTATTTTCTCTACAATTGCACCTCTACATGTTCTGTGAGATTGTTCTTGTTAGTCTTCCTTTCTTTTATTTCTACCGTATTTTTAAACTCCACTTTCATTTTATCCCACTTAGTATCTATAACTTCCGGAGTACTTTCTATCTTCCCTAATAACTCACAAATAATTTCCACTACCCATTCCTGAAATTACTCTTTTAAATGGCTAGGTGGGGAAGTGCCAGTGTCTCATGTTTACTTCATTACCCTGCATTTTTATCTTAGTAATTATTGGTGCATGATCTAAAATAGTTATTGGATGTGTCAAAGCTCTCAATTAAATGCACATGTTCCCATGAATTGTAATTCTGGTCTAGTATAGCTCAGCTATTGTACCTTGGGGAATTATGTGTAAATTATTTCCAAGTTTCTAATACTGAATTCACGTCTACCATACTAAATATTTTCATAAATTTCTTCCAAAACCTACCTTATTTTGTTTTATATTCCCTCCTAGGTCCCTCAGATACTTCCTCATTGTTATAAATCAAATTATATCCCCCATGTATAAGTAATATTCCCTGTTGAAGACTGATCATAATTTTTTTAAGCTCAGTAATAGCAGTTTCAGGTGGAGTACAAATTAATGTCAGTGTGATCCTCATCCCTTGCTCATAGCTCGTAACCACCATAAATCTGCCTTTATTATCTTTTTTTCTCCTCTTCTATCACTATTGGAGTGCCTCTAGCAAGTAATATAAGTACTTCTGTTTTCCTTTGTCCCTGATATTCAGTTGAATATCCATCCTGAAATCCTTTCTTTATCAAGTTGACATGCTCAGTTCTTTCCTAATGTGTCTCCTGTAGAATGGCTGTTTGCACTCTGCATTTCTAAATATAATTAAATACTCTTTTCTTTTGGGGCTACACAGTGGTGCAGTGGATAGGGTTGTTGTTTCACAGCAAGAAGTTCCCTGGTTTGATTCTCGGCTGGGATGCCTTCTCTGCAGAGCCTGCATGTCCTCTCTCTGTTTATGTGGGTTTCCTCCAGCTGGTCTGTTTTCCTCCCACATTCCAAAGACATGCATTAGGTGGATTAGACACTGTAAAGTGGCCATAGGTGTGAGTGTGCAAGTGTGTTGCATGGAAGAACAGCCACGGTAGAGCTAGCCACCTGGCAGTGTGAACCTTGCCTCTAGATGATTGTCACTATTGAAATGACACCTCAACCAAATGTTCAGAAATTGGAAAAGGGGTTGCAGATGGATGGATTACCACCTATTTTATATGACAGCTTTTTTAAATGTCTATTTATAGCTTTTGTGATACATGCACCCACTAATGTTTGGCAGATCTATCCTTTATACAGTTCTGTCTCATCAAAATTGGAACCTATGTCACATTTTACAAGACTTTTTGTTTTACTGAAAACCCTAAAAAAAGCATACCCCCCAGAACACTCCCATAACCTGTTAACTTAATAGAAACACACAACGCTATGCACATATTCAAATAATAAGTTTAACCCTCCTAAAATGAACAATTGTCCCAAATAGAGGTTTCCATGTTAAGATGCATGTTATTGCCTGTGTTTCTACTTAAACAAATTGCTGTATTTTCTTTTTTTTTTTTTTTTTTATATTTATTCCTCCCAGATGTGAAAAACAACTTGCATGCTTTCAGAAACATTAACCTTTAGCCTTGAAGAAACTAGTATCGTGGCTTTTTATTACCTTATAATCAGGTTGTCTCCATGGAAAAGCAGGAGAGAAAAAATGTAGCGCTCAGCTTCAGGCTTCTAAAGGAAAACTTTTCAATATATTCAGTGTTCTTTTATTCACGTTTCCACTTAAAACTTGCTATTAGATTAATACAAGGGCCTTAATCCAGACATTCACCTATGCAAAAGTATTAGAAAACACATCAGTTCTACATATGTTATGATGTGTGCACATTGCACCCCATTCCCCACCTCTAAAACCCAAGATTACAGCCTATTAACTTAAACATGCTTTTGTCTAGCCTTTTTTTGTATTTTTGCATTGTAACATGTACGTTTCTTAATAACAAAAAAAGAAAGGAAAACAGGGCATCTGTTTACTTTAGTATGTTTATCGCATACAAAAACAACTAAAAATGCATTCCTATAAAACATACAGTTTATATCATGAAAGGTTTCATAGAAATACTGTTACGAAGAGACATTTTTACTTGCAGTTACCATTTTCCTCCCCCCCCCCTCAGTGAACTTTCAAACGTTAATGACTTGAAGTAAGCAAATGCCTTTTAGCTCCGCACAAGTTTAACAAAGTCAAGAAAAGTCCACTCTTTGCACTTTCCATTCTGCAGCCATATTTCACAAATGTGATTGATGCTTTTCAGTCGCACATTTATTCACTAATTTCTTTGTTGCCGATATTCTTTCTGTTCATTTCCATCTCTCAGCTCCAGACTCTGGTTCAATTCCAAGGTGTTCCTGATTCTTCTAGTCAACTCTTGTACTTTTCTGCATCTCTCAAGCATTTTCCTTTGAAACAATCGAAAAGGTTTCCCTCACAAAGTCTCTCGGTTTGCTTTATTATCAGAAGAATGACAAAGAGTTCCCTTTTCTTGATGGCTAACTTTTTGTCGGACAAACTTTTGTAGCACATCCTTAGCCTGCTCTTTATTAAAAAATGACTTTGATCTTTCCGGAAACATATCTTGAAGACAGCTGGATACAACACCTTGTGTATCACACCTGCCTCTCAATATTCCCTGATTGCTGGAATAAAGTTGTTTCTCTTCTGCCAGGTGTACAGAGAATAATCATTTTCCACAAACACTTTACTATCTCCAACTTTTAATACTTTTCCCTTTTACAAGTTTTATTAGGATCAGCTTTTTCTTCAGGTAGGTTTGAATAATACAGGTCTTAGTTGCTATTTCATGGCCAGGTTTGGAGCATACACACTGTGTGCCCTTTCAATTAGCAGTTCCTGCTGTGGGATACCTGTCCAGTTGCTTGTTTGTGCCTTCATAAAATTAATACAGTCGGTTTCTTCTAATTCTCAGGTATAACAGAAAATCTCAAATTTTCGTTATGTGCTCCGTCCTCTAATTCTACAATTTTTTAAACATCTCTTCTTGAGCAGTCTCATAATTAGCCAGCCTTTTCTTCATTTTGACCTCTGATTTTTGCAGTATTATCTCCTCTTCTGAATATTTAAAGCTTCTTCCATTTTTTCAGCCTTTTTGTTATTTGACTTTCTGTACTCCTTCATTGTTTCATTCATTTAATCAGCTCTGAGCACATATGACTTTTTTCCCCTCTACATTATTGGAAGCCAAGTCTTGCACCAAATATGGAGCTTGAACTGCTTTTTTGCTGAATAGCTGCAGGATTCTTCTTAGTCTGTGTTTTCTCTTCACCTGTTCTAGTTGATTTTTCTGATGAAGTTTTGCAAATGGATGCAGAACAAAAGCGCTTATCTTTAATACAATCATAAATTGGTGGTTCATTTGGCTATTTCCGTATCTTGGTGTGGAATAGTTCCAGTCTGTATTTCATTTTTGTGGACTTACTAGTTGGTTTTCTTTCAGGTTCTCTTAGTTCCTTCTTTGCTGGCATCCAGGCAGTGCACTTACTAGCCAGTAACTGAATTTACTTAAAGTAGCAGAGTCATGGCCCTTGTCTTTCAGTTTTTTTTCATACTGAGAGAGCTAAAGTTAGGTTCTTGGTCAGTGTGCAGCCATCTTAGAAAGTCCTTATTTGTTTTTACATAACTTGAGAACTTTTTTGTAAATGTAAATGTACTTTCTGTTCTTCAATAAAAATTTGACCGCTTCCTGCTACCGGTTACTTCCTTTGGACTGTTTGCAATTTGGCTTTAACTTAACTAGATTTATTCTGTCTTGCTGATTTGGTGTTTGGTGCTGTGACTGTACCTTCTCCAAAAGGTCAGTATTTAATGGCGTGCTGCAGGGCTCAATTAATGGGCCACTCATCTGAGGTTAAAGCTAATGATGACTGCAAACCTGGTGCCATCATAAACTGCATGTAAGAGTTTGTTTTTTGGCCATCATAAACTCCCCAGAAGATATTGTGATCCTGCCAGAGGTCCTGTCCTAAACAGTCTGTGCCAAAAACTTGGACTGAAAGGAAATGCCAAGAAATGTATAATTATATCCTTTGGCAAGCTTGACTTCCTTTCTGACTACAACATTGACAACACAACACCCCCCCCCCCTTGGAAACTGATCTGGTAGTTACAAGACCTGGGAACCTATGTTGACATTGAACTGTCCTTTGAGCACCATGTATTTATTACTGTAAGAAAGTTCTTTTCATTGCATTTGTTATGTTGAAGGGTATGGCATTCAGGTTCAAGGGCATAATTGTTCTTCTGCACGCAGTGCTCAGTATGCCAATCATTGAATATAATGCCCTTTTGATTTGTACTTTTCCAATCACTTGTCACAGCCAGAACAACCACAACGCCTTCTCAATAAAACAGTCAGGGTCCTAAATCATAAGAGCATCTCAAGTCTTCTCTCTTCTTAGTATCATAAAGGCTACTGAGAGGTGACCTGCGCCATGTGTATACATAGCTTCATCGGTGTATACTAGGCTAATGGCCCTGGAGCATTTACAAGCATATCCCATAGAAGTGCCCTAGCATCATGTTGCCTGAAGTTAGTTCCCAGTGCCTCTATCAAGTAGTCCCTGGGGTGAACTTTCTATTACCCATCCACTTATCAAGATTTCTCTTGAAGAAAGACAGCGAGGTGCTCTGCTTGACATGTATGGGAAGTCTATTCCAAAGCATGGGCAGTCTCTGGGTGAGGAACCTGTCCCTCCAGCATGTTCTGTTGATTGTGGTAATGAGGTTGAGTTCTCTGGAGCATGTGGTGCCGAGGGAGTGGGATTTCTTTAGATGTAACATTTCTAACAGACCTGGGTCAGACGTGGCTTTGTAAGCCAAGCAGAGATTGCCACTAAGTAGGCGATATGAGACAGAGAGTAGCTGGAGTCTTTTGATTCTGTGTGTGTAGGACATGTGTTTAATGCCTAGGATCCTCTTCATGAGGAACTACTGTGGCCTCTCCAGCTGTTGCAGGTGTCTAGTGAGGTACATGCCAAATGGGTCATTATACTCGATAACTGGTCTAATGAGGGAAGAGTAGACAGAGAGACGATGACCTCTTTTTTCCTGGATGCAAAACCCTTGGTAATGAGCTGTGTCACATAGAAGGACTTTCTGACCACAGTAGCAATGTGTTGGTCAAAGGAGAGGTTGCTGTTAACTTGCATCCCCAGATCTCTTATAATGCCTTCAGTGTTCAGTGGGCTCCCATCGATGTGGTAATTAGTGGGAATTGAGTTTTTACCAAAGGGGATGATGATACATTTTTTGGCATTATGCTTAAGACCATGGTTTTAACACCAGTCATTGCTCTCAGTGAGGCTTTTGTGTAGGATGTCTGCAACACTTGGGGAGTTATTAATGGCTGCCAGCTTGCAGTCATCTGCGAACTTGGTCAGCCAGAGTCCCTTTGTGTTGGCCTTGACTTCTTAAAAGTAGATGCTGAACAGGAGATGACCCAGGACCGATCCTTGTGGGACTCCAATTGTGACTGTTGGCAGTCTGAACTGGAGTCCGCTACTTTCACACTGTGTGTTCTATCTATGAGCCAGTTTGCAACCCACCTAGTGACATAGGGGTTGATGCCTAGTTTGGTAAGTTTACCAATAATTCCTCAGTGAGGAATGGTATTAAAGGCCTTGGCCTGATCGAGTTAGGCTCTATGCACTGCCTTACCTTCATCCACAGCCCTGGTGACTGACTCAAAGAAGTCAACCAGGTTAAGTAGGCATGATCTCCCTTTCACAAAACCAAATTGCATGGTGTCTAGAGTTTGGAGATTTCCTATCTTTGTTAATCAGGTCCATGATGAAGCTCTCCATAGCTTTACATATCAGACTCGTCAGGCTAATGGGGCAATAATTTCCAGCGTCTGAAGTTGCTCCCCCTTTATGGAGAGGGATGACTGCAGCAGTGTACCATACAGTAGGGACAAAGCCAGAGGTGAGGCTGTGACTGAACAGGGCACACAGATGTGGTGCCAGTTCGCTTTGTAGTTCACATAGAACACAGCCAGGGATATTATCGGGTCCCATGGAAGCTGTATTCTTGGCCTTGGACAATGCAGCTTTAACCTGTGCTGCAGTAATGCTGGGTGCCTGGAATTCTTCTGGTATTGTGATTGGTCCTTTGGGGGGGAAGAGAGGGGTAAAGTTGGCACTGAATCTATTAGACAGTATGTTGGCAATAGCTGTTGGCTCAGTATAGGAGATACCATTGTGCTATAACTCATAGCAAATCAGGGTATTGCTGTGGAGGTTTTTGCTATAGCTGTAGAAGGCTTTGTGATTGTTTTTAGTGTTTGCCACAATTCTGCCTTCATAGCCAACTTTAGAGGATGTGATGAGGGATCTCAACTTTTTGTTGAGGCTAATGAGGGAGTTTTTCCAGTCTTGGGACTTCACCTTTTTCTGCAGCAGTTTCTTCCTTCTATTGTAGAGTTTATTAATGGCAGGGGACCACCAAATTGGCTTCCTTTTTTTTTTTGGAGGGGAGGGTCTCGGTTCTGTTGGGTATGGATAGTTCCATGCATTTATGTACATGTTCGTACAGTCCATTGGTGTATGATTTGGCAGTCATGCTGCTATTTTCCATTGGCATAGGTGCTGTGAAGTTAGCCACCTCTGTTTTAGGAGCCCAAAGTCAGCTTTGGAGAAGTTTTTCAAGGTGGTTACCTTTGCGGGGGGGGGGGGGGTGAATTTCCATGGCGATTAATTTGTGGTCAGATCTGACCAGGGAAGGATTGACTACTGGTGTAGAGCAATGGTCACCCATGTTAGTAATAACCTGGTCAAGGATGCTGCTTCCTGTAGTGGGCGTCAGAATGAGCTGATTCAGGGCATTGGAACTGATGTTGTGCCAGTGTATTGGTGCTTAGGTAGTTTTCCCAGTTGATGGAGTTGAAGTCTCCTATTAAGAGAGTGTTGGGTTGGACTTTGATAGATTCCAGGGTGCTTAGGAACATGGAGCGTCAGTCTAGGGACATGGTTGGGAACCTATAGCAGGCTATGACCTGGATCACCGTCTTACCCAATGTTAGTTGTACCTGAAGTATCTCAGATGCGTTATGCTGGGCTACTGGTCTGGAGGTGTGCATATCCTTTATGAATATGGGGACACCACTGCCTTTGGAGCTTCAGTCGATGTTTCAGGGCTGAAAGGTGTGGAATGAGTTATAGCCTGGTAGCGCAGGGGTGCTTTCTGCCACTTAAAACCAGGTCTCCGTTACAGCACAAATGTTGATATTCTCCATTTAAGGAGAGCTTCAAACAAGTGCATCTTATGATTTAGACTTCTAGCATTGAGCAGCATGACCTTCAGATTGCATTTTTTTATAGCGGTTACGGTGGTGATTTGGTCTTTGGAACACCACCTAAAAAGGCACTATAAGGGTGGCAAGAGCCTTAGCCAGTACCTGGAAATCCAGGGGTGACAGATGCAGGCCATTAGCCAATTGTAGAAGTCAATCATTTTTTATTTGTATTGCTGTATCATTCTGGGTGATGGTAGGATACTGCTCAGGGCTTGTGTCATACATGCCTGGGCTACATTTATTTGTATTTATTTATTTGCAGTTGGTTTACCAGGATAGTCCATTGGGCCAAATGAACCCATTTTCAATGGAGTCCTGGGAGAAAAGCTCCAAATAAGGTTACAGTAGGATTTCCATCCATATTACAGTAATTACAAGAATTTTACAAATATAGTATACAATATGTGGTAGACAGAGTACTTTTCACATTACAGTTAGAGCAAACACTTTTAGGAAGAACAACTGGTGGTAAACATTTTAGATGATGCAGGCTAGAGAAGGTAAGCATTTCAATTTAGAAAGTAAGAAACAATTGCAACAGAGCAGACAATGTAGTGTATTTTTTTTTTTTTTTTTTTTTTTTTTTTTAGGAGGAAAGTGGAAAGTGTCAAGTCAGTATGGATCATGAAGGATGTGAGCATGAGCATTCCCACTGGGAAAGTAGATGAGAGTGAAGAGATTTTTTGAATGTAAGGTGGTTTTAAGTGGTGTGAATGGCAGGAGGTAGGGAGTTCCAGAGTCGTGCAAAGCTAAAGTTTAGGAGATTTTTACCAGGGGGACGATTTGGCTTATACAATTCGATTAGATTTTGGTTGTTAGATCTAAGTACCCTGCTGGGAAGGTGAAATTTAAATGCAGAAGAAAGAGATGGACAGAGGTCAGGTTTGAAAATGAGCTTATGAGTAAGTTGAGAATAGATAAGTTGGTTAGGAAGTTCAAGCCATTTTAATTTATGGAGTCAAGAGCAATGGTGGGTAGAAGATTTATGGCTGGTAGCGAATTTAGCAATTTTATTGTAACAGGAGGAAAGTTTTGTTTTAAGGGAAGATTGGATGTTGGTTAGGAGTGGGGCTCCGTAGAGAAGAGAGGGGATGAGGAATGAGGTAGAGAGAGTGATTTTAGTGGAGGGTGTAAGGTAGCGATTGTGTCGGTATAGCATGCCTAGTTTTTCATGTGTTTTTTTTATGTTGAGTTGAATGTGAGAGTTGAATTTAAGGTGACTGTGTATTTGAACACCAAGTAATTTAGCATTGGACACCAATTCCAGGGATGTGTTGTTGTGGCTGTTAATTAATAGAGAATTAGTACTGATAGAGATGTGTTTAGAGGGGTAAATACCATTAGTTTGGTTTTAGAGGCATTAAGAACAAGGTGGTTATCTTTCATCCAGAGTTCAGTGGAAGAGAATGCATCTTGTGTAAGCTTTTGTAGTACTGGGAAGGATGTAGCAGTGCAGATGATAGTTGAATCATCTGCGTATTGGATAACGCTGGAGAATGGAATAGAGTTGTGGAAGTCGTTAATGAATATATTAAATAGCAGAGGACCCAGTATGGAGCCCTGGGGAACTCCAGTTGGGGTGATTAGAAAAGAGGATGTGGCCTTTTTCCATTTAACTGCTTGATATCTATTTGATAAGTAGCTAGAGAACCAGGACAGTGAGGAAGGAGATAAGTTGAGTTGAGAGAGTTTGGTTAGAAGGAGCTTGTGAGAGATAGTGTCAAAGGCCTTTGAAAGATCAAGTAAGAGGGTAGAGACAATATGACCTGAGTCACAGCCTTACAGTTTCTAGGAAGGAGAGGAGGGCTGACATAGTGCTGTGGCCAGGTCTAAAACCGTGCTGAGTTGGAGTGAGCAGATTATTGCCTAAGAGGTAAGGTAGTAGCTGTAAATGGATACACTTTTCTAGGAGTTTAGAGATGGGGGTTAAGATAGCTATGGGGCAGAAGTTTGCAATATTGTTGTTATTGCCACCTTTGTGTAAAGGTATGATGTAAGCCTTTTTCCAGATTTGGGGTACCATGCTTTCTTGGATAGAGCGGTTGATTAGTATACTGATGGGGTAGGCTATGGCCTCAGCAGAAATGCTGAGGAAGTAAGAAGGAATGTTGTCAGGGGCATTGGAGCATGGTTTTAGTTTTTGTAAAAGTTTTTTTATTGTGGATGTTGGAATTGGTTTTAGTGATAGAGGTGTGTGAAGAGGGGGTGACAGATATGGAGAGGGAGTGGTAGTAGAGATGGAGGAATGGGGAGGAGGTGTGTGAAGAGGGGGTGACAGAGATGGAGAGGGAGTGGTAGTAGAGATGGAGGAGTAGGGAGGAGTGCTGGTGGGAGAAGTGGAGGATGGAGAGGTATTGGAGAATGAAGATGATAGTTTGGAGATGGAATCTATGAAAAATGAGTTGAATTGTGTAGCTAAGTCCTTGTCAGAAGCATTGGGGTCAGGAGTGGGGTTGAGTAAGTTGCCAGGATTGATAAGGGTATATATTCCATTTCAGAACTTCTGAGGGTTTGTTTTATTATTGTTTTGAAGTTTGGAGAAATAGTTTTGTCGATCAGCAATAATGAGCTTTTTTACTTTATTTCTGAGTGTTTTGAATTCAAGATGGGAGAGGGGAGATTTATTTTTATGGTAAAGTGCCCAGACTTTATCTCTGTGTTTCATAGCTGCTAGAGTAGTTTTGGTTAGCCAAGAGGTAGTTTTTAGTTTTATTCTTTTGGAGCTTAGGGGAGCATGGTGATCTAGGATATTTAAAAAGGTTGTGTTGAAGTGAGCTACTGCATCATCTAGGGTTAGAGTTTTTAGAATATCCCAGTTGATTGCTTTTAGAGAGTCATTGAAAGCTGTTGGTTTAAAGTTTTTTTGATTGCATATGGTAATATAGTTATGTGTTCTTAGTAAAGGTGTAGGGAGTCGGTGTGCAAAGGTGGGCAGGTGATCACTGAGGGAGTCTGGAAGTGTACCACTGTCAGAGAAGTAATGAGGGTGAGAGACTAAGATCCAGTCTAGAATGCTACCTGAAGATAAAGTTTTAGAGGGGCAGGTTGTGGAATTAATTAGCTGTGAGAAGTTGTAAAGGTTTATGTTAAGTGGACTTGTGTTTGACTGAATGGAGGACCAGTTTATGTTAGTATCTCCTAGGATTATTATTATTTCAACGAGAACTCCACCATGTCTCTTTTCACGTAGTCCAGGGAGCGTGTCTCGGGTCATTCACATCCACATGGACAATGACAGAGTCATACTTGTACTTGTTGTGGAGTAACCTGAGTTTGTGTGTTATGTGTCAGATTCTGGCACCTGATAGACAGCTGACTGTTACCTTTTTCTTATTCAACCTAGTGAGTGGGACATTTGTGTGCCTCACTATATTTAGTCACCTATGATTAGTGTATTGGGCAAGGTGTTTAGCCTTAGGGGCTTAGGTTGAGGGGCATACTGTGGAGGTTAGCTGTGTGTCCTGTGGTTTGTGCTGTGTTTTGGTGGTCTCTGCAGTTTGGGTATATTTCTATTGAGAGCCTCCGCGAAGGTAGGTGTGTGGTTTGGGTTTTTCTATGAGAACTGTGATAGTGGGTGTTCTGGAGGGCTGAGTGTTCCATGTGATGTGGTGCAGGTGTTGACCTTCTCCTCTTGACCAGCTAGTCCAGGCAATGTTACTCCTCAAATGTTAACTCCTTACAGAACTTTCCAGCATTGGTCTATCCTCCTCCTAACTTCAATGGTTTTCTAGTTACTTAGCTGACAGGCAGGAAGCAGTAAAATGGCAGGGCTCTATCTCCGCATATCTCATCACCCCCACAGGTGTACCTCAAGGATCCATCCTTGGCCCATTGCTATTTAATGTATTCATCAATAACTTACATACATCCTCCTGTGCATGCACTCTAATCCAATATGCAGATGACTCCACTATCATCTGCGGATCACACATTAACTCACCTACAACACATAACACAACAAGCGTTCTCTTCCTTAGAAACATGGCTCTCCAATGATGAACTCCTACTGAACCCAAAAACAGCAAAGCTCCTTCTCTTTACCCACAAACCACATAACTCCACCAAAGCAACTTCCAAGATCGTTTCAGCCAACAATTCTGAAATTAAATTGGTTCAGCATACCTGGTTCTCTGGTTCTATTCTTGGCTGGGGTGCCTTCTGTCACATAAATGTGTACCCCCTTAGAAAACAGTTATCCACATCTCAATGGAACTCCAGAAGACAGGAAACAGTCCAGAATGCAATAAGTAACAGAAATAAGCATAGTATAGAATGTGGAAAAGGAAAGTTTATTTTTTTTTGTACTTGAGGAGGTCCCAAGAGATATGAGGGGTGGTATGTGGGAGACCAGAATTGAATACAGGGAACTTTACTGGAATATTTTTTGGAAGCCAGTAGGTTCCCTGGTCTAAATGATGGTTTGTCCCTGGCCCCAGTTTTAAAGCTGAGAACACTAAAGAAGCTTATACAAATGTGGCATTTTATTGTGTTGAGTCCCTGCATAATGAAATTCTGTAATTATTTTAAATGTGAATGAGTTGTGAGTTTGAGAACCAGTAGAGGGTATACAAATAACATTTTATGAATTTTACAAACTTATATATGAAATATCTTTCTGATTTATTACCCATAAGGAGAAATGTTATTTTAACATTTATTGATGCAAGCAGTTACAGCGTTTATTTTATGTCATGAATTGTATTAAAACGAATTTTTAAAGTGTAGAATTTTTGTTGTAAATGAAGTTATTTATGTTAGTGGAGATGCAAAGGATTGTGGGTAAAGCCTATGAAATGTTAATTTTAGTGATACACTGTTTTTATTGGTGAATTCGTATTTAATTGAAGTATTTAAGGCATGCCATTTAGTTTTTTCAATTGTATCTGATGAAGTTGAGGACAAAAACGTATTTCTAAGGAGTATCGTTTATGTGTTGCACTTTCTTACTGCATTAAAACTGTGTTAAGCCCGTCAACTGTTTCCTGTCTTCTGGAGTTCTATTGAGGTGTGGATAACTGTTTAATAAGCTGTGATTGCACCTTATTCTCCTTTATTGCGGTTATAAATGTAACCTCTCTAACTCATCACTGTAAAGCCCTACATTCCCTAAGATGGCTTGAACTCCCCCTCCACCTTCAATATGTACAACTTACTACGATATACAAAATCATCCACAACCACTAGCTTGTCCTGCTTTTAGCCTATTAATCAACTTTTATATCCCAAACAAACATCTCAGATTTGAAAACAAACATCTCCTCACAACTTATAAACCTAACAAACCCCCAGGCCTAAGCCTTTACTCCTGCTGTGTGGCAAGACTGTGGAACTCTGTCCCTTTAATTATCAAAACTGTTACTAGCCTGCCCTCCTTCAAAAACTCTATATTGGATTAGCTCCTGTATGAGTCCAGGCTGAGGTACTCTTATACATTTTTTTAGCTCTACTCTTTCTGTCCTTACTACTAACTTACCCTACCCTCCCTTCCTCTACACTTGCTCCCCTGAGGTCACACTCATACCTTTTTCACATCTATTCCTACTATCCCCGCTATCACACCCTACCCTTCTTTACTTGTACTATCCTACGCCTTCACCAGTATAATCTGTTACCGTATTTCATGACCTCTAGAATGTTGATAATCATTATGTAAATAATGCTGCGTCTTCCTATTATCAGGCTTTCCGTATAATTTATGCTTGAACACTATATCTTTATTTTGTCTGATGAGTTTTTTATTCTGTTAACCGTATGTATCTGGAGATTTTCTCAATGGGTCTCTGCTGAAAATGGGTACCTCATGACCCTATCGGACTTTCCCGGTAAACAAATGCCAAATAAATAAATAAATACCATGGAAATGCTGCCTGAGATTTTTAAGATCCTCACAGATCAGTAGCTTAGTAAGTTTCCGTGAAACTATATAATGCATCTTTTATACATACAAATATATATATATATATATATATATATATATTCACACGGTTCCCTATTAGAATCCTGAAACACTATAAGCCTGAAAGTCAAAATCCTGAAAACTAATGACTGAAAATGCCAAAATCTCGAAAATGCAAAATCCTGAAAGTCAAAATCCTGAAAACACAAAATGGACATACTGACGTCATTGTGGCTTTGCTATTGTTAGCCCTGTGGTGTTAGGTCATGCGTTGGGTCCAGGTAAGTGTGCGGTTGGTTTTATGTTAGGGTTAGGGGCGGTATAAGTGAGTTAGGGTTAGAAGCAGGTTAGGCATGTATGCAATAGTGACAAATATTGGGGTTAGGCGGTTTAAGTGAGTTAGGGTTAGAGGCTGGTCAGGTGAGTGTGCGATAGTGACGGACCTTAGGGTTAGGGTTAGGGTCAGGGTCAGTTGGTAGATATTAGTGTCTTTATCGTGACATATTAGCATTATTTGTGTTTTCAGGATTTTGACTTTCAGGATTTTGCATTTTCGAGATTTTGCATTTTCAGTCATTAGTTTTCAGGATTTTGACTTTCAGGCTTATAGTGTTTCAGGATTCTGATAGGGAACCATTCACACACACACACACACACACACACACACACACACACACACACACACACACACACACACACACACTTAAAGCTGTAGCAATAGAGACAGGTGCATATATATTTTTTGAAATTATAAATATTTTATGGTAAGAAGTTGCACTTCTTACTTGGCAGTCATGAATTCATATGATTATAACTTCAGATTATTTGATAGATTAAACAATTACAGTAATAATCTAACCTAAATTCTGGTCTGACCATGCTACAACACCACCAGTCTCACATAGACCAGTCCCACAGAGACCTATGAAACCAGCACCGGCAAAAACACACATAAATACACAAACACATACTCGGAGGCTCTAAATAAAAATCTGCAAAAGCAACAGAGACCTCCAAAGCAGACAACCAAGCAACCTCCACCCCCCCCAACACAAACCATGAAACACATACTTCACAAAACCAGTGTGCCATGCAATCACAGCCCTTAAGGCAAAGTAACATACTCAACACACTATTAATAGGTGACTCTATAGTCAGGCACACTGACGTCCCACTCACTAGGCTGAACAAGGAGAAGGTTACTGTTAGCTGCCTTTCTGGTGCCAGGATCTGCCACATAACACAAACACGCAGGTCACTGAATGACCTGAGCCGTTCCTCCCTGGACTACATGAAAAGAGACATGGAGGAGCTCTCTGATCACATAGCCCAGGCCAGTATGACCCTGAGTAGCATCCTGCCCTCACCAAGAATGATACCTCAGTATATAGAAAAAATGATCAATTTCAACAATTGGCTAAGCTTCTGGTGTCATTCAAGGGTGATCCCGTGTCTGTTAGCCTGGGATAACATGCTCGACAAGCCACGCTGCTTCACTAGAGATGGCTTACACCTGTCACCCTTAGGCTTTTGAATACTGACCAAGGCTCTTGCCACCCCCATAGTGCCTTTTTTAGGCAAGGTTCAAAAGATAAACCCACCGCCGTAAATAGCACAAGTAACACAAAACTGAGGGTAATGCTACTCAATGCCAGAAGTCTAAACCTCAGAATGCATGCACTCGAGGCACTCCTCAGTATGGAGAAAATCTATGTATGTGCAGTAACAGAAACCTGGTTTAATGCTCCAGAGAGCACCCCAGCACTACCAGGCTACAACTCATACCATACATTTCGGCCACAAAACCCGGACCGAAATACAAAAGGCGGGGGCATATCCATATTCATCAAAGATACCCACACCTCCAGGTTAGTGGCACAGCACGATGCTTCAGAGTGCATCCACGTGCAACTAACAATGGGCAGAACTGCAATTCAAATTGTAGCTTGCTACAGCTCACCCACCATGTCCCAGGACTCCCATTCCACATTTCTGGAAACACTAGGAACCATAAAGGTCCTACCAAACACCCTGATATTGAGTGATTTCAATTACCCAAACATTAACTGGGAGAACTACTCAAGTACTAACTTCCTTGCCCAACATTTCCTAGAATTTATAAACTCAAACACCCTGGATCAACTAGTCAAAACCCCCATCAGAGGTGACAACATATTGGACCTGGTCATCACCGACATGGGCGAACGGTGTTCCACACCAGAGGTCAACCCTTCGCTGGTTAGATCTGACCATAAACTAATCACCCTGGATATCCACATTCCGCCCCCACCCCCGGTCAAAGAAACCGCCATGAAAAACTTTTCAAAAGCAAACTTCATGTTACTTAAGACCGAGGTGGAAAGTTTAAAATCCCTCATGCTAAAGAATAATGCTGCCCAAGCTGCAAAATCCTTTACTAATGCACTCTACAGGCACCTACAAGAATGCATGGATCATGCCATCCCAAGCAAAACCAAGACTCATTCCTCCAAGCAAAGGAAACCAGTGTGGTGGACCCCTGCCATATGCAAGCTGTACAATAGAAGGAGGAAACTAGTACAGAAAAGAGTAAAATCCCAAGAGGGGAAGACATCCCTGATCAGTATCATCAAGAAACTACGATCCCTCGTAAAATCATTCAAGGCTAGCTTCGAAAGAAAAATTGCCAAGGACTCCAAAGATAACTGCAAGGCATTCTTTAGCTATGTCATGAATCTAAGTGGCAATTCTCAGATCTGCTCAGAGTTAGTGAAGAATGGCACAAAATACACTGAACTGACCGTTATCGCCAACATCCTAGCAGACAGGTTCAGTGCAAACTTCACTCCCCTCTCACCCCCAAAACGGTCCATAACCATACCAGAAGAATGTAGTGCCCCTGAAATCACAGACACTCAGATTAAGACATCCCTCTCCAAAGCCAAAAACACAGCATCAATGGGACTGGATGATGTCCCAGGCTGCGTCCTACACGAGCTCAAAGATAAACTAACCCCTCACCTAAACGCACTGTTCAAACTCGGCTTCTCCACAGGCTACGTGACCATAGAGTGGCGCACAGCAACGGTTATTCCGCTCCACAAAGGTGGAGCCACAACAGACCCCGGGAACTATCACCCTATAAGCCTGACCAGCTTGGTCTGCGAGGCTATGGAGTGCATCATCATGGATCTCATTAACAGAGACTTGGGAACCTCCAAACACTGGACCCTACTCAGTTCAGCTTTAAGGGCAGATCATGCCTCCTAATCTGGTGGACTTCTTTGAGACAGTTACCAAGGCTATAGACGAGGGAAAGGTGTTCCACACAGCCTACCTAGATCTTGCAAAGGCCTTCGACACCATTCTCCATTCTGGTATTTTAGACAAGCTCACCAGCCTGAACATAAACCCCTACGTCACGAGATGGGTTGCCGACTGGCACATGGACAGAACCCACATGGTAAGAGTTGCGGGAGCTAAGTCTGACTCTAAACCGGTTACAAGTGGCATTTCCCAGGGCTCAGTCCTAGGACTCTTCCTGTTCGGCATATACTACTCAGAGGTACAGGCAAGCACAGGAGGACTATGGTTGACCAAGTTCGCAGACAACTGCAAACTAGGGGCTATAATTGACTCTCCGGCTGACACAGACATCCTCCAAAAGGGTCTCACTGAGACAGATACCTGGTGTCAAAACCATGGCCTCAAGCTAAATGCCAGAAAGTGCATAGTCATCCACTTTGGAAAAAGCGAAGTACCCACAAATTACCACAATAGGTGGTAGCCCCCTTAATACAGAAGACGAAATAAGGGATCTGGGAACCCAAGTAGATAGTAATCTCTCCTTTGATAATCACATTGCCAAAGTGGTTAGAAAATTCTTCTATGTGGCCCACCTAATCACAAAAGGGTTTTCATCCAGATCAAAAGAGGTCATTATGCCCCTCTATGCATCACTCATCAGACTCATCATAGAGTACAACGCCCCATTTGCGATGTACCTTACAAGACAACTGCAACAGCTGGAAAGACCACAGAAGTACTTCACCAAGAGGATCACTGGCCTCAAACAGATGTCCTATGCAGCTCGACTGAAGAAACTCCAGCTGTACTTGGTTGCATACCGCCTGCTCAGAGGTGATCTCTGCCTGACTTACAAGGCCATGTCCAACCCAGAATCAATGGACATGCTCCACCTAAAGAAAACCATATCCCCCTCGAGCCACATGCACTAGGGATCTAAACCTCACCATAACAATAAATAGGACGTGCTGGAGGGATAGATTCCTGTCCCAGAGATTTCCCATGCCCTGGAACAAGATTCCAATCTACATTAGGCAAGCTCCTCACTAACACTCTTTAAGAGAAACCTTGATGAGTGGATGGAAAACGGGATCACTTCAGTGGCTGTGCTGGACAGAGGCACAAGGAACTAATCTAAGGGGGTGGCGAAAGCCAACACATTCCGGCTAGGCTTATAAATGCCTTTGGGCAGAGAGCCTAGTACCTACCTATGAACCCTATTACAAACATATTTTGAGTTATTTTAAAAACGGCTAAGAAGTCATTAGCTTTATTTTAAACCTATTTGACAGTACATCATTTGCTACAAAAATGTGCATTAATAGTAATTAATGTGGATACATTAGTCAACACAACCGAATCACCTAAAGCCAATTTTTACATCGAGTGACTAGCCTTCACATGACGTGCAGTCTGAAATCTGTGTTCTCCTATTTTGAGGATCCTGCACACCACAGTTGATGTGCAAAGTGGGTGGTCTGTACAACTTTTTCACCTATAGGGGACCATTTAGAGAAACTGCAGCTACCCACAGCTTTGTTCTTGAATTTTTGAGGTGGAAACACTCATCATGTTTTGGGGAGTTCGAAGGAACTCCAGAGAGACCCAGGGAAAATATGCAAACTTCATAAAGGTATTGGCCAGAGGTAATTGTTGAACCTTGTACCTTGTGTATGACAGTTGATGGCCTTAACTTTTATGCCTGCTGGCCTCTACTTACTCCTGTCAACAAAAAATGAATAAGAAGAAAGAAAAGATTAAATGAAAACAAGTAAACAAATCAAACAAAATAAACAAAACAAATAAATACCCAGTTAAGAAGACCTAACCAACCAAGAAGGATCTTTATAAATAAAATATTGGATGTCACTAAGTACATAATATTAAACAAGTGACACTAATAACAACAAAATAGACACACCTGGATTCCAGAATGTATTACTTATGGGGGAAGGACTGAAGTTAGATTTCCTGGGGTGGTGGAGGAGACGGTAAGTTTGAACGAGGAGCTCAAAGCTAGAATTAGAGTGACGTAAACTGGCAGCTGAAGATTTTATGACAGAAGAATACCAAAGAAGCTGAAAAGTAAAAATAATTAAAAGTAAGGTTTACTAAACAGTGATGTGGCCAGTACTACTGTAGGCTATCGAATCCCGGGCAGCAACGGAAGCTAGAGATGATGGAGATGAAGTATCTGAGGCAGATGGTAGGATGCACATTGTGTGACAGACGAAATCGGACATCACAGCTGAAGCCAAAGTAGTTTCAGTTGCGTAGAAGATCAAATAGAACAGATTATGGTTATTTGGGGACATGTGTAGAAAAGCAGAAGGCAGCCTGGTGAAGAAGATTTGGGATAGACAGACAGGAAGAAAGCAAGGGAAGATACGGGCATCCAGAAAAGAGATGGATGGATTGTGTGAGAGAAGACCTGCTACACCCTGGCATGACTGTTTAAGAAGATAGGAGTGTGGCACTGAATCGAGAAAGATGGTGACCGTTAACATGACACCCCATCCCCATGTGGAAAGTGGAGAAAAGGGGACTGATGATGATGAATTAATTAATTTATATTGTATCACCATCACTTTAATCAGTCAGTCATCTTGTCTGACTGTGATAACATTTTTTATAACCTTCAGAAAAAAATTTCTGGCTGCTCAGACAACCAGCTTATTTATCAATATTGATATTTTCTATATCATACCAGCTCTTCCGATCTTGGCTGGAGAGTGCATGGCTTCCAATTTGGATATATAAGTGCATCTCTCGCAAGTCTGAGTGTTGGATCCTTCATCAATTCCAAAGTATTTATACACTCCCTCTTGCTCAAGTTCTTTTATATCACATTCTTGTGCCAAACTGATGTTTTTTTTGGTGCTGCAGCTTTCCTGATTTAAAGGTTGCTTTTGCACATTTTTCTAGACCTAATGATATTCTTATATCATCAGAAAAAGTTTTGACTACTTGCAGTTGTGCTTCCAGTTCCATATGGGATGAACTATAAAGTTTTAATTCATCTAAAAAATTATGGAAAGTCTTTACACTTTGTTGTTTTCTTGGTGCAAATTATAGCCATGGCCTAATCTGTTAATCAGACAACTTAATGGGTTAAGGGCAAGGCAAAAAGCAATGGTGACAGAGCACCACCCTGGAATATCCCCCTTTGGATTTTTATCCCTGGAATAATAATTTGCCCTTTATCATGGCCTAACTGCAAAGTTGTTTGCCACTGTTTCATGATCACTGTGATGTAGTTTCAGTGTAGGGTGTATCTTGTACATTTTTAAGCACTTGTTTATCCATGAATGTGGGATACTGTCAAATGCTTTTTTGTAGTCTATCCATGCCATACTTGGATTCTTCCCCTTTTTACACCTCTCCACTGTGACTTTTTTAATAAAAAATAATCCTTTGTTCCATATGACTTTCTTTTATTGCCCCTTTGTTTTATTACCATAATTGAGTTTTCTTCTAAATGACTATAAACTCTGTCAGCATCAATTCCGGTGTATAATTTATATGTCGTTGGAAGGCGAATTATTGGCCTATAATTTTTAGGGTAGCTTGCAGGTTCACTCTTAAGTAGAAGCATTGTTTTTCCTGTTGTTAGCCAGGTTGGTGTCTGTTCAGGGCGGACATAAAAATAGTACTTACTCATGGCTAAATCTTCTTGCAAAGATTAACCAGAAGTTAGGTACTGCATTGGGGCCTTGGGTTTTCCAATGAGAGGCTTTTCTTAACTTTGTTACTTCATCCCATTTCATATCCTGTATCTTATAACTTCTTATTCTTTCTTTTACTTCTTCTATCCATTTATCATCTTTATGTTCCACAGGATCTTTATAAGTACTTGTCCAAAATGTATCTTTTTCTTCTTTTTTTGTGGTCTTTCAATTCCATTTACCTTGTTTCCCAATTCTCTATAAAACTTTTTGGGACGTCAATAAATTGCTTACTTCCTTTATGTTTATCTGTGTATCTTCTAAGTTTTTCTGCCTATTCTGATATTTTTAGTTTATTATTTGCAGTATTGCATGGTAAATCCTGATACTTTATAATACTGTGCATTCTTTTATCACGTCTATTTTTCTGAGTATTTTTGTTGATCTGTTCCGTCTTATGTCCTCTTCTAAAAGTGACACATTGTCTTAATTGGTTTATAGTTTTCTCTCTTCAATACTTCCATGATGGTAATTAATTTCTCCCCCTGCTTTCCCATACTATCCTGTATTCTTATGGTAGAATTTTATCTGTTATTAATTTAGCTGCACAGTAACTGAGGGTACAGTTTTTGCTCTCCATTTCCTGTGGTCATTGTATAGAAAGTTCTATAGCATCTTCCTGTGACATATTCTCTTCAATTTCATCCTGTATCATCTGTTCTGTCATGTGGGAACTCACTGGCCTATCACTCCTCAACATTGACCACATCAGAGTTTCCACAGTTTCCTGTTCCTTTCCTTGCTGTCTAGCTTCAAGTGAACTGTTATACTGGTTTCCTGTGGAAGACTCCAGAATATCTTCATATGGCACCTGACCTGTTGCTTCCTGTTCCACTGGTTTCCCTTTAATTTGGACGTCCATTGCTGTGTCCTGTTGTGGTGCTTTTTACATTAGATTTTCTACAGTGAATCCTTCACTTCACAGGCAACCCATAACCTCAGTTTCTATTTCTTTAACTTCTCCGTTACTAATATTCTTTTTTACTTTTCCACTTTGTCTTCTTATTTTTTGTATTGTAAAGTCCTTGTCTGCGTAGTAGCTGGTCTAAATGTGTGGAAGGCATTATAACCTTGTATTGTTAGTAGAATGATTCCTGGATTACAACAACCTAATACAAAATTCAACTGGAACCAGCAGAAAAAATATAATCCAGGCAACGGTCCAACCACAGCTCTCTTGTTTTATTGTATAAAAACCAGCAAGTTGTTAAGCGCTTTCATCCAGGTACATATGGACTTCTTCAGAACAACATTACTGTGCTCTCACTTACATTTTATACATAAAGTTCCCGCCTAAAACCCCAATTAAGACATCAATTATTCAATTAAAAATAAAAATGTAGGAGTTTAAAAGCACTGAATCAAAGTGCTTAAGGTGTACATTTCATATAGTTAAAACATTTCTTCATAAAGTTGAAAACCTCCATACATACTTATACATCTCTTTTTCAAATATAAGTTGTCTGCCAAATGAAAATTTCATACTGGACATGAACATGTTGACTTGGTCTAAATCTAACAATATAAATATAATTTACTATCTCAAACATTCATATTTGTATTAACTAATGGGCTAATATAGTACAATGAAATATGGCTTGCATTTTGAAGCTGGTTAATCAATATAGCTAATAATTAATAAAACTTGTAGTATAAATGTATTATAAAACTAGTACAATACATAACTATAGATCAAATCCTATGTAAATGTGTATACTCACAAAAAACCTCACTAATGAAGATGTGAGAATATGACACATCTTATGGCTTTGCCCTTTGGCCTTAAGTTATACAAAAGTTATACAATAATTATGCAATAATTATGCAGTAGTTATACAGTAGTTATTACCTACTGTCTTAACAAAGGCTTTGTAGGTATTCACTTTGATTCAGTGCTTTTTAAACTCCTACATTTTTATTTTTAATTGAATAATTGATGTCTTAATTGGGGTTTTAGGCGGGAACTTTATGTATAAAATGTAAGTGAGAGCACAGTAATGTTGTTCTGAAGAAGTCCATATGTACCTGGATGAAAGCGCTTAACAACTTGCTGGTTTTTATACAATAAAACAAGAGAGCTGTGGTTGGACCGTTGCCTGGATTATATTTTTTCTGCTGGTTCCAGTTGAATTTTGTAACCTTGTATTGTTGGTTTGCTCTCTGCGGCTTTAAATCATGTCTCGTTGACCACACAGATGTCAGCATTCTCAAGGGTGAAGAGAGCTTATATGGAGTGGAGAGTTTTGTTTAGACTCCTAGTATTGAGCAGTAATGCCTTTCAGTTTGCCATTGCCTAAAAAATGCACTATGGGGGAAGACAAATGTTTTAGCTAATATTCGAAAGCTGAGGGCAGAGGTGCATACCATCCCTGGCAAAGCAGCATGGTCTGTTGACCATGTTCTTCCATGCTGACAATTATTGAACCCCCCTCAGAATGGCACCAGAAGCTAAGCCACTGCTTTGTCACATTTGCTTTCCTCAGTGAATTTGCCATATAACAGCTCTATCACCTTTGCCATATAACAGCTCTATCACCTTTTGCTTTCTCAATGAATATGCAACATAAATGCTCCATTACCTTTTCATTCCACAATGAATGTGCCACTTAACTGCTCCATCACCTTTTCATTCCACAATGAATGTGCCACTTAACTGCTCCATCACCTTTTCTTTTGGAATTGAATTAGCCACATAGTTGACAGCAGGTTTTTTGAATGCAACTTAAAGTAATTGCTATAACACTATCTAATTTTAGTGCATCACATACCTGTCTGTCCATGTAATTTTTCCTCATTTTTCCTCATTCCTGTGTCTAATATAATAATGTAAGCAGAGGTCAGATAGTTTCTCTATAACAGCCAGTATTAAAATAAATGTTAACAAGTTAATACACCACTACATTGATGAGACATCATAACTGCTGTACTGGTACAAAATGTCATGAGAATGCAAAGCTAAGCCTATGAAATGGTATGCATGTCAGCAACACACACACACACACACACACACACACACACACACACACACACACACACACACACACACACACACACACACACACACACACACACAAAAAAAGAGAGATTATGAATGTGGAAATGACATTCTTAAGAGAAATGTTACTGAGATGCGTGAGTAACATAACGTAAAAATATAAAAAGTAACTATTTAACTGCATAGATAACTGATCTTTATTAAAGATTCTTAATGAATTGTAGCTCTGTTCTTATGATTTTTTTATAATTTTGCATCAGGTGTGTGTGAATAAATCATTGGGATCAAAGTGTTAAATGTCCTGTAATGTTAAGGTGTGTGTGAATAAATCATTGCAGTCATAGTGCTAAATGTCCTGGAAGGTTAAGGCGTGTGTGAATAAATCATTGCAATCCTAGTGCTAAATCTCCTGGAAGGTTAAGGTGTGTGTGTATAAATCATTGCAGTCATAGTGCTAAATGTCCTGGAAGGTTAAGGTGTGTGTCAATAAATCATTGCAGTCATAGTGCTAAATGCCCTGGAAGGTTAAGTTGTGCGTGACTAAATCATTGCAATCATAGTGCTAAATGTCCTGGAAGGTTCATAGGTGCATAGGTAGGTACTAGGCTGTCGGCCCAAGGGCCTACATAAGCCTAGTCAACAAGGTTCCCTGGCTTACGCCACCCAAGAAAGTTATTTTCCTGTGCCACTGTCGAGCAGAGACACAGAAGTGATCACCGGGTTGTATTGCCTAGTTCCCATCCACTCATCAAGATTTTTCTTGAAGAGTGTTAATGAAGAACTTTGCTTGACATAGATGGGTAGCCTGTTCCACAGTATGGGAAGTCTCTGGGACAGGAATCTATCCCTCCAGCATGTCCTGTTTATTCTGGTGACAAGGTTTAGGTCCCTAGAGCGTGTAGCTCGGAGGGATTGGGATTTCTTTAGGTGTAGCATATCCAACAGCTCTGGGTTTGACCTAGCTTTATATGTTAGGCAGAGATCACCTCGGAGTAGGCGATATGCTACGGAGTAAAGCTGGAGTTTTTTGAGGCGGTCAGTGTAGGGCATTTGTTTGAGGCCAGTAATCCTCTTTGTGAGGTACTTCTGTGGCCTTTCCAGCTGCTGCAGATGTCTTGTGAGGAACATTCCAAAAGGGGCGTTGTATTCTATAATGGGTCTAATGAGTGTCGAGTAGAGGGGAACAATGACCTCTTTTTTCCTGGATGAGAACCCTTTTATGATGAGGTGTACCATGTAGAAGGACTTCCTGACTATTGTGGTGATGTGACTATCAAAGGAGAGACTACAGTCCACCTGGGTCTCAAGGTCTCATATCACGCATTCGGTGTTAAGTAGATTGCTGCCTATGTGGTAGTTCATGAGTACAGAGTTTTTACCAAAGGGGATGACACTGCACTTTTTGGCATTGAGCTTGAGGCCATGGCTCTGACATCAGGCATCTGTCTCAGTGAGGCCCTTCTGTAGGATGTCCACATCACTGGGGGACTTGACTATGGCTCCTAGTTTGCAGTCATCTGCGAACTTCGTTAGCCAGAGGCCTTCTGTGTTAGCCTGTACTTCAGAGAAGTAGATACCAAACAGGAGAGGTCCCAGGACGGAACCCTGTGGTACTCCATTTGTCACTGCTTTGAGGTCAGATTTGTAGTTTGCAACTTTTACAGTGTGGGTTCTGTCAGTGAGCCAGTTGGCAACCCATCTTGTGACGTAGGGATTTATACCTAGTTTTGTGAGTTTAGCTATAATTCCAGAATGGGGGATGGTGCTGAAAGCCTTGGTGGGGTCAAGATAGGCTATGTGAACCACCTTACCCTCATCTACGGCTTTGGTGACTGCCTCAAAGAAGTTGATCAGGTTCAGGAGGCATGATCTGCCTTTCACAAACCCGAACTGGGTGGGATCCAGAGTTTGGAGGTTACCAATGTCTTTGTTTATGAGTTCCATGATGATACGTTCCATGGCCTTGCAGACCAGGCTCGTCAAGCTAATAGGTCGATAGTGCCTGGGATCAGTGGTGGCTCCCCCTTTGTGGAGTGGGATAACTGTTGCTGTGCGCCATTCAGTGGACACAAAGCTTGATGCGAGGCGATTATTGAACATGGTGCTTAAGTGGGGAGCCAGTTCATTCTGAAGTTTGAGTAAAACGCAGGATGTTGTCCAGTCCCATGGATTCTGTGTTTTTGGCTTTAGAGAGTGCAACTTTTACCTGTGTAGTTGTGATTACAGGGACTCTGCATTCTTCCTGTATAGATATGGGCTCTTTAGGGGGTGAGATGGGGGTAAAGTTAGCACTGAAACTATCTGCCAGGATGTTGGCAGTATCAGTTGGTTCTGTAATTTTCGTGCCTTTGTGCTGTAACTCAGAGCAGATCTGGGTGTTGTCATTGAGGTTCTTGACATAGCTATAGAATGCTTTGTGGTTGTCCTTAGATTTAGTGGCAATTTTGTTTTCGTAGCTAACTTTGGAGGATTTTATAAGGGATCTCAGCTTCTTACTGAGGCTGACCAGGGAGCTGCTCCACTCATGGGATTTTACTCTCTTTTGCAACAGTTTCTTCATTCTGTTGTACAGTTTGTTTATGGCAGGAGACCACCAGATTGGCTTCCTTTTTTTGGAGGATAGCGTCTTGGTTCTGTTTGGGATAGCACGATCCATGCACTCGTGTAAGTGCTTATAGAGTGCATTTGTGTAGGATTCAGCAGTTGTAATTGTATTGTCCATCTGCATGGGTGTCATGAAGTTCACCACTTCTGTCTTAAGAAGCATGAAGTTGGCTTTGGAGAAATTTTTTACTGTGGTTTCTTAATGGGGGGTGGGGGCAGGATGTGGATATCTAGGGTAATTAGCTTATGGTCGGATCAGACCAATGAGTAGTTGACTTCAGGTGTGGAACACCGGTCACTCATGTTGGTAATAACTAGGTCTAGGATATTGTTGCCCCTGGTGAGGGTGTGAATAAATTGATCCAGGGCATTGGAGGTTATGAATTCCAGAAAGCGTTGAGCTAAGGAGTTGGTACACGAGTAGTTTTCCCAGTTAATGGTGGGGTAGTTGAAGTCGCCCATTGTTAGGGTGCTTGGTTGAACCCTAATATTTTCCAGTACATCAAGAAAAGAGGAGTGGGAATCCTGGGGCATGGTGGGGGGTCTGTAGCAAGCTACAATTTGGATCGCAGTTTTGCCCAGAGTTAGTTGCACTTGGATAACCTCGGATGCATTATGCTGAGCAACTAGCCTGAAGGTGTGGATATCCTTAATGAATATGGACACACCTCCACCTTTGGTGTTTTGGTCCAGGTTACATGGCCGAAAAGTGTGGTATGAGTTATAGCCTGGTAGTGCAGGGGTGCTGTCTGGAGCCTTGAACCAGGTCTCAGTCACTGCACAGATATTGATGTTCTCCATTTTAAGGAGTGCCTCGAGTGAGTGCATTTTGAGATTTAGACTTCTATCATTGAGTAGCATTACCCTCAGTTTTTGCTTGCCTGTTCCTGTTATGTCGGTGAATTTGTTATTTGAACCTTGCGTAAAAAAGGCACTATAGGGGCAGCAAGAGCCTTAGCCAGTATCCGGAATCCCAGGGGCGACAGGTGCAGGCCATCTGTGGCAAAGCATCATGGTCTGTCGATCATGTCATCCCAAGCAGACAGATACTGGATCCCCTTAGAATGACACCAGAAGCTTAGCCAATTGTTGAAGTCAATCATTTTGTCCTTGTACTGCGGTATCATTCTGGGCGATGGCAGAATGCTACTCAGGGCTAGGGTCATACCTGCCTGGGCTACAAGATCGGAGAGCTCTTCCATGTCTCTTTTCATGTAGTCCAGGGAGTTACGTCTCAGGTCATTCACACCAACATAGACAATGACAGAGTCATATTTGTACTTGTTGTGGAGTGGCCTGAGTGCGTGGGTTATGTGGCGGATCCTGGTACCTGACAGGCTGCTGACAGTAACCTTCTTCTTGTTTAGCCTGGTGAGTGGGACATCAGTGTGCCTGACTATAGAGTCACCTATGACTAGTGTGTTGGGTACGTTGTTTTGCCTTATTGGCTGTGGTTGAGTGCCACACTGAGTCTGTGGGCTATGTGTCATTTGGGTTGTGTTGGGGAATGGAGGTTGCTTGTGTTTCTGCTTTGGAGGTCTCTGTTGCTTAGACAGATTATTATTGAGAGCCTCCGCAAATATTTTTGTGTTACTATGTGTGGATTTTGGTGGTGTAGATTTAGTGAGACTATGTGATGAGTGTGGTGTAGTGCAAATGTTTACCTTCTCCTCATGACTGTCAAGTTCAGTATTGGTTGGAGAGAGCTTTACCTCGAGTTTGGCTAGATAAGTGCATCTCTCACAGGTTGTAGTGTTGGGTGGTAGGAGGAGAGGGTTGTCTGTGTAAATGAAGCAATTTCTACATTGCCTCAAGATGCCCAGATTCATAAGGTGTGTGTGAATAAATCATCGCAGTCATAGTGCTAAATGCCCTGGAAGGTTAAGGTGTGTGTGAATAAATCATTGCAGTCATAGTGCTAAATGCCCTGGAAGGTTAGGGTGTGTGTGAATAAATCATCACAGTCATAGGGCTAAATGCCCTGGAAAGTTAAGGTGTGTGTGAATAAATCATTGCAGTCATAGTGCTAACTGTCCTGGAAGGTTAAGGTGTGTGTGACTAAATCATTGCAGTCATAGTGCTAAATGTCCTGGAAGGTTACTGTTTAACTGCACAGCTTCTCATTCATGTATGCAGGATATAACATCCCAGTGGATCAGCTTTGGTTATTTATCAAGAAAGATGAGAAGCTTCCATCTGATGGCACTGAAGTAAGACTGAAGATGGCTATGAAGCAGCTTTCTAGTAGAAGTATCAACAGTAAGTACTTGATAACTGCTCAAGTTTTATCCCACTTTTAGTTAAATACAAAGTGAATAATTTGTTAGAAGTATAAGGGGAGTGTGGCTAGTAAGTACATGTGTATTTATTCTCCAAAAATCTGAAAGCACCCTAACCTGACTTACTGTGATGGAACCCTGACTGATGTGGATGCTTTTTAAAATAAAATAAAACTGTCAGATCAGAGCAGCTGGCTGTAGTTGTGAGATAATTTATCCATAGGTTCATAAGTTCATAGATGTTTATTAAGCTAATGACCACAAGGGCCTTTTTAAGATTAGCCATGCATCACACATCTCTGACAAGTTCTGGTACCCTTTGATAAGTGTAAGAAGGGGCTTGGGAGATAAAATATTTATAAGCAGGGGCCTGGGAGATGAACCATTGACAGGCAGTCTGGATCCATTAGCGACATAGGTGCCAAACCAGGGATGAATTTCCTGTTACGTATCCAATTGTCCAAATTACACTTGAATTGAGTTAGGGAGGAACTCTGCTTCACATGGATGAGGAGCCTGTTCCAGAGAATGTGTAGTCTCTGGCATACATACCTGTCTCTCCAGCAGGCCCTGTTTATATCACAGACAAGATTTAAATCTTTAGAATGTATAATTCTGGTACTGTTTGTTTTGTGGATATACAGGAGGTCCATCACAGTCGGGTCTGACAATGCCTTGTATACCAGGCATAAATCTCCCCTCAAAAGCCTATAGGAGAAAGAATACAGGGATAGGGCCTTGAGGCGGTATGCAATGGACATGTTACATACCCTGTATTCTTTTAGTGAGGAACCTCTGTGGACTTTCCAATTGTTGGATATGCCTGGCAAGATACATACTAAAGGGAGTATTGTATTCAAAGATAGGTCTGATAAATGCAAATACAGTGGGACAATGACTTCCCTGGACCTAGGCACAACAAAGAATGACTTCCTCACTACTGTAGACACGTGATGGTTAAAAGATAGAATTCTGTTTGTGTCCCTAAGTCCATGACTACTGGGTCAACTAGAGGTGTGCATCAATGTGATAGTTACCAGGGTTTAATGATCCCAAAGGATACTATTATGCATTTCTTGGCATTTAGGTTTAGTCCATGGCTTTGACACCAGCTGTTTGTCTGTCTCAGCCCTTCCTGGAGAACATCTGTGGTAACAGCACTGCAAAACATGTTGTGAGTACCAAACGCTGGGAGTAAGCAGTACTGCAGAACGTGGTGTGGTACTGAGGGCTGACTGTGAGCAGTACTACAGAAGATGGTGCAGTACTGAAGGAAGAAGGGGTGAGCAGTACTACACAACATGGTGTGGTACTGAAGGCTGGGGGAGAGCAGTACTACAGAACATGGTGTGGTACTGAAGCCCGGGAGTGAGGAGTACTGCGAAGCATTGTGTGGTACTGAAGGCTAGGAGTGAGCAGTACTGCAGAACATGGTGTGGTACTGAACTATGGTGGAGAGCAGTACTACAGAACATGGTGTGATACTGAAGGCTGGGAGTGAGGAGTACTGCAGAAGATGGTGTGGTACTGAAGGAAGGGGTGAGCAGTGCTACACAACATGGTGTGGTACTGAAGGCTGGGGGTGAGCAGTACTACAGAACATGGTGTGGTACTGAAGGCTGCGAGTAAGGAGTACTGCAGAACATTGTGTGTTACTGAAGGCTGGGGTGAGCAGTACTGCAGAACATGGTGTGGTACTGAAGGCTAGGGGTGAGCAGTACTACAGAACATGGTCTGGTACTGAAGGCTGGGAGTGAGGAGTACTACACAACATGGTGTAGTACTGAAGGCTGGGGGAGAGCAGTACTGCAGAACATGGTGTGGTACTGAAGGATGGTGGAGAGCAGTACTACAGAACATTTTGTGGTACTGAAGACTGGGAGTGAGGAGTACTGCAGAAGATGGTGTGGTACTGAAGGAAGGGGTGAGCAGTGCTACACAACATGGTGTGGTACTGAAGGCTGGGGGTGAGCAGTACTACAGAACATGGTGTGGTACTGAAGGCTGCGAGTAAGGAGTACTGCAGAACATTGTGTGTTACTGAAGGCTGGGGTGAGCAGTAGTGCAGAACATGGTGTGGTACTGAAAGCTGGGGGTGAGCAGTACTACAGAACATGGTCTGGTACTGAAGGCTGGGAGTGAGGAGTACTGCAGAACATGGTGTGGTACTGTAGGCTGGAGTCAGCAGTACTGCAGAACATGGTCTGATACTGAAGGCTGGGAGTGAGCAGTACTACAGAACATGGTGTGGTACTGAAGGCTGGGGGGTAAGCAGTACTGCAGAACATGATGTGGTACTGAAGGCTGGGGATAAGCAGTACTACAGAACATGGCGTGATACTGAAGGCTGGGAGTGAGTAATAATGCAGAACAGGGTGTGGTACTGAAGGCTGGGGGTGAGTAGTAATGCAGAACATGGTGAGGTATTGAAGGCTTGGGGTAGAGCAGCACTGCAGAACATGGTGAGGTACTGAAGGCTGAGGTGAGCAGTACTGCAGGACATGGTCTGGTACTGAAGGCTGAGGGTGAGCAGTACTGCAGAACATGGTGTATATATTGCCGACTACTGGGCAATATGAACTGAAGGCTGTGGGTGAGCAATACTACAGAACATGGCATGATACTGACGGCTAGGGTGAGCAGTACTGCAGGACACGGTGTGGAACTGAGGACTGGGGGTGAGCAATACTGCAGAACATGGTGTGGTACTGAAGGCTGAGAGTGAGCAGTACTGCAGAACATAGTGTTGTACTGAAGGCAGGGAGTGTGCAGTACTGCAGAACATGGTGTGGCACTAAAGGCTTATGGTGAGCAGTACTACAGAACATAGTGTGGTACTGAAGGTTGGGAGTGAGCAGTACTGCAGAACATGGTGTGATACTAAAGGCTGGGAGTGAGCAGTACTAGAGAACATGGTGTGGTACTGAAGGCAGGGGGTGAGCAGTACTACAGAACAATGTGTGGTACTGAAGGCTGGAGTCAGCAGTGCTACAGAACATGGTATGGTACTGAAGGCTGGGGTGAGCAGTATTGCAGAACATGGTGTGGTATTGAAGGCTGGGGGTTAGCAGTACAGCAGAAAATGGTGTGGTACTAAAGGGTAGAAGTGTGCAATACTGCAGAACATGTTGTGGTACTGAAGGCTGGGTGTGAATAGTACTACAGAACATGGTGTGGTACTGAAGGCTGAGAGGGTGAGCAGTACTACAGAACATGGTATGACATTGAAGGTTGGAGGTGAGCAGTACTGTAGAAAATGGTGTGGTACTGAAGGGCAGAGGTGAGCAGTAGTACAGAACATGGTGTGGTACTGAAGGCTGGTGGTGAGTGGTACTGAAGGCAGGGGTTGGGCAGTACTACAGAACATGGTGTGGTATTGAAGGCTGGAGTCAGCAGTGCTACAGAAGATGGTGTGGTACTGAAGGCTGGGGTGAGCAGTATTGCAAAACATTGTGTGGTATTGAAGGCTGAGGGTGAGCAGTACAGCAGAAAATGGTGTGTTACTGAAGGGTAGAAGTGTGCAGTACTGCAGAACATGGTGTGGTACTGAAGGCTGGGATGAGCAGTATTGCAGATTATGGTGTGATATTGAAGGCTGGGGTTGAGCAGTACAGCAGAAAATGGTGTGGTCCTGAAGGGTAGAAGTGCACATTACTGCAGAACATGGTGTGGTACTGAAGGCTGGGGGTAAATAGTATTACAGAGCATTGTGTGGTACTGAAGGCTGAGGGTGAGCAGTACTACAGAACATGGTGTGACACTGAAAGCTGGGGTGAGCAGTACTGTAGAGAATGGTGTGGCACTGAAGGATAGAGGTGAGCAGTATTAAAGAACATGGTGTGGTACTGAAAGCTGGTGGTGAGTAGTACTGCAGAACGTGTTGTGGTACTGAAGGCGGGGGTGGGCAGTACTATAGAACATGGTGTGGTATTGAAGGCTGGTGGTGGGCAGTATTACAGAACATGGAAGGCTGGGAGTGAGCAGTTTTGCAGAACATGGTGTGGTACTGAAGGCTGGGGGTGAATAGTGCTACAGAACATGATGTGGTACTGAAGGCTGAGGGTGAGCAGTACTACAGAACATGGTGTGACACTGAAGGCTGGGGGTGAACAGTACTGTAGAAAATGGTGTGGTACTGAAGGGTAGAGGCGAGTAGTACTACAGAACATGGTGTGGTACTTAAGGCTGGTGGTGAGTAGTACTGCAAAACATGGTGTGGTACTAAAGGCTGGAATCTCTTTTAGAACACTGAACATTCAAAATTTCAAGTGTTCTCTAATAACGAACCCTATGAATTGAAAATTTAAAACATCAAACATACAGAACAGTGACTTTTTTCCTAGGGAAAAAAATTTCTGTTCCAAAACACATACACACAACACAAGCACACCAAACAAACAACAATCCACACACATACACCTAAACTCTTACACCTAACCCTACATTAAACTATACATACACCATTAACTATCCACTTACCTTAACCCAAACCCTAACCCTAACGTCTGTCACTATCGCACAGTCACCTCACCTGCGCCCTAACTTTAACTCACCTACCCCGCCCTTACCCTCACATCCACACAATCGCACACTTACCTGACTAGCGCCCTAACCCTAACTCACCTAACCTGCCCTAACCCTCACGTCCACACAATCGCACACTTACCTGAACCTGACCCGTAACGTTCCACCACAGCACTGAAAATACCGAAGCAACAGAATCGGACAACCAAATTCTTTCCCTAGGAAAAACATTGTTTTTCTTTTTCTTCGATATTTTCAGTGTTTGCTGAAAATGGGTTAGTATTAGAACACTCTAAATTTTGAACATTTGGTGTTCTAATATAGACCCTGAAGGCCAGGGGTGAGCAGTACTGCAGAACATGGTGTGGTTCTGAAGGCCGGGGGTGAGCAGTACTGCAGAGCATGGTGTGGTACTGAAGGCTGGGGTGAGCAGTACTGCAGAACATGGTGTGGTACTGAAGGCTGGGGGTGAGCAGTACTACAGAACATGGTCTGGTACTGAAGGCTGGGAGTGAGGAGTACTGCAGAACATGGTGTGGTACTGTAGGCTGGAGTCAGCAGTACTGCAGAACATGGTCTGATACTGAAGGCTGGGAGTGAGCAGTACTACAGAACATGGTGTGGTACTGAAGGCTGGGGGGTAAGCAGTACTGCAGAACATGATGTGGTACTGAAGGCTGGGGATAAGCAGTACTACAGAACATGGCATGATACTGAAGGCTGGGAGTGAGTAATAATGCAGAACAGGGTGTGGTACTGAAGGCTGGGGGTGAGTAGTAATGCAGAACATGGTGAGGTACTGAAGGCTTGGGGGAGAGCAGCACTGCAGAACATGGTGTGGTTCTGAAGGCCGGGGGTGAGCAGTACTGCAGAACATGGTGTGGTACTGAAGGCTGGGGCTGAGCGGTACTACAGAACATGGTGTGGTACTGAAGGCTGGTAGTGAGCAGTACTGCAGAACCTGGTGTGGTACTGAAGGGTGGTAGTGAGCAGTACTACAGAACATGATGTGGTACTGAAGGTTGGGGGGTAAGCAGTTCTACAGAACATGGCATGATACTGAAGGCTGGGAGTGAGTAATAATGCAGAACATGGTGTTGGACTGAAGGCTGTGGTTGACCAGAACTGCAGAACAGTGTGTGGTACTGAAGGCAGAGGGTGAGTAGTAATGTAGAGCATGGTGCGGTATTAAAGATGGGGGGTGGGCAGTACTACAGGGCATGGTGTGGTATAGAGGGCTGAGGGTGAGCACTACTACAGAACATGGTGTAGCACTGAAGGTTGGGGTGAGCAGTACTACAGAACGTGGTGTGGTAAAGAAGGCTGGTGGTGAGCAGTACTGCAGAACATGGTGTGGTACTGAAGGCGGGGGGTGGGTAGTACTACAGAACATGTGTGGTATTGAGGGCTGTGAGGTGAGCAAGTACTTCAGAACATGGTGTGGTACTGAAGGCTAGGGTGAGCAGTTCTCTAGAACATAGTGTGGTACTGAAGCCTGGGGGGTACGCAGTATTACAGAACATGGTGTGGTACTGAAGGCTGCGGGAGCAGTACTGCAGAACATGGTGTGGTAGTGAAGGCTGCGGGTGAACATTACTGCAGGAGATTGTGTGGTACTGAAGGGTGAGGCTGAACAGTACTACAGAACATGTGTGGTTTTGAAGGCTGTGAGGTGAGCAAGTACTTCAGAACATGGTGTAGTACTAAAGGCTGCGGGAGCAGTACTGCAGAACATGGTGTGGTAGTGAAGGCTGCGGGTGAGCAGTACTGCAGGAGAGTGTGTGGTACTGAAGGGTGAGGCTGAACAGTACTACAAAACGTGGTGAGGTACTGAAGTTTGGAGATGAAAAGAATGAAGATTATACTTTGACACTGAGGGCTGTAGGATATCAGGTGTGAGTGTGTATCTTTGTATGTGAACATGTAAAATATATGTTTGTGCTGCACAGTAATCAAAGTGGAAACCATGTATTTTTCCACAAGCCATAAAAAGGTATTGTAGCGGAAGCAATTTAGTTCACTGAGCACTGCGATGGTGGTAATCTGATCATTTAAAAGGAAGATTGTGTTTTAGTCCATTTTTAACTAAGATGACATTTCCAGTGTTTTTGTAGCTGTTCTTTAGCAATGAATTATGATGCTTCCAGTTCAAAATGACATAGAAAAGCATGTTACAGTCCCCGTGATCGTCTGCTTATGCCTTGCTTTTAGTTGACTGTGGGGTTTGTAAAAGTGCTGTCTGCCTGGGTACTTACTTAGATTTATTGCCTTTTGTTAGAATGAAACGAAAAGAAGCACTGAAGAGGAATAATGACTGACTGTAGGCCTTTATAGATACATAGGTGTTTACTAGGCTAACGACCACAAGGGCCTTTTTAAACCTAGCCATGCATCCCAAATCTCTGACAAGTTCTGGTACCCCTGATAAGTGTAAGCATGGGCCTGGGAGATGACCACTTACAGGTTGCCTGTGTCCATTAGAGACATAGGTGCCAAGCCTGGGGGGAATTTCCTATTCCCCGTTTGAAATGATAGTACACATCACAGATTTCTGAATATGTCAGGATTTGAACCCTGAAACTAATACAGGTTTAGAATATAGGGGGATGCTTTAGCCCTCTTTGCCACACAAATTGTAATTGAATAGAAATATTTTCATTTGTGTGAGGAAGACGGTAATTGGCTTTGTTCATCTTATTATTCTGGGTGGAGGGTATTATAAGGTACAGATTTGATGTTCACTTTCTTTGGCTTTGTTCATCTTATTATTCTGGGTGGAGGGTATTATAAGGTACAGATTTGATGTTCACTTTCTTTTGCTGCACACTTCAGTCAACAGTTGCTTCAGATAACTAAAAAGCATGCCACACATGCCCTTAATTATGAACTAAGACAGGAAAAGGTGAAGAGACTGTATTTTTGGGTGGAGGGTGCAGAAGAATTTAAAATGCAAAATTTGTGTTCACTCCTTAATAAAAAAGCTGAGCAGAAATGAATTGTATTAAATTAGAGATTAACTGAAATCAGGGCCTTGAATCATTTGTGTAGCAGTCATCAGTATTTATTCTTATGGATGCAAAATGCTGCAAAATGTCATATGTCAAGCAAATCTATGCAGTTTACTGTTCGCATAATGTAGTGTCAGTGGTGCAACAGATAGCACACTCAATTTTGGTGCAGAAGGCTGGGAGTTCTATTCCCACACCAGGTAAATCTATTGCTAACTTTGGGGTGCAGCATAATGGGGGTGCTGCACTCCTCAGTTTGCTGTCCTTCAGATGAGATGTTAGACTGAGGCTCCATCTGCTTGAGTTAGTGGTAGCTCAGGTGGGTGTAAAGAGTCCTAAAGCACCTACTGAAAAGAATATAGGATAAGTTCTCGCATGCCCTTGCCAACATTTCCCTAGTAGTATAAATACTGCCTCAGATCTCTTCTGAAAAAAGGCTACTAGCTTAATGAGACTAACCCAATCAACAAAGGGTAAATAAAAACAAATGTATGAGGGCTGACCTGATTTAGTAAGGGTAGGTGGAGACAGACAAATGTAAGATTGTTTTGATGTCATAAAAGTAAGAATTTTCTTAATATTTAAGCTCAGTCACAATAAAATGGGTTTGCTGCTCCTTAGACTTTGTGTTATTTAAACAAAGATGGATTATGACAAATTTTCACCGGATTTGACTAAAATACCAGCCCTCCAAGACCTGGGATAAGAACATGTTGTGTTCTTACTGAGTTTACTATAATAGCTGTGAAGATGTTTGGCAGTTATTGGTAATGTGGCCAAGATCTGCTACTAGTTTAATGCTATTGAGACTAGACAAAGAATCTTGCAATTTCTAGGCCTCTGATTGTTGTAGAACCATGAAGAGTGTCATTCTAATATTGACCAGCATATGTTCAGTTTCATTTTTCTGTGTTGCAAATTGCCTGCACTTGCACAGCCCAGAGTTTTTTCCCTTAAGATCTACTATTAGCTTAAATTCCATTTGTGTGTGTACAGCTGTTCCTAGCACAGCTGCATTTAACCAAACACCACACAGACGCAGTCTATACCACCTAACCTCTCCAAATCATTAGTGGGTTAATGAAGTTAACATTGCCTGTAGTATAGGCATCTACCTGCAGGTGCACAGCAAGCCTCACTGCTGCTCACTTCCCGTTCACAGAGTAGCCTTTACCTGAGCTCCTTTAACAAAACTAGCCTTTAGTTGCTCTATGTTGCGGTTAGCAGGTAGTAGTTACTCTGCACAATACATATTCAATAATTAACACAGCTAACTGTTTCCTCTATAACTGAATATAGCACCCCGTGTATTCAGATTCATTCTCCTTGTCTCTGGACTTAAATGGAGGGTCAACCTGTTTGTCTTCCTTGTGTTGCCAGCTTCGTAGCAGCTGGTATCCTTAGGCAGTGTAGGGACTGCCTGATTCTTACATATAATGAATCTTTACTTAGAACAAGACATTCTGTTTGTGGGAGATTAAAGTATTTAACTAACATGAAGGGCTCAGTCTCACAAAAGGACTCAAGACAGTGAGCAGTGCACACTTCCACAACACCCTACACAAACCAGTACTTAATTGTCTTATGATGATGTTGTACAAACCCTTTCCAAATCCTTTTACACTGACAAAGAGTAGGTCTCAGCAAAAAAACTAATCAAACTCTAATATGCTTCCAACAGTCACCTGGATTTAAATTATCCCAGATCCAGTAGAGTCATGCTATAAATAAAAACACTTTAGTGATTGCTAACTCGAGGAGTCAGACACAGTAGGCTGGACAAAGACAGGGTGACAGTGAGTTGCCTTTCAGATGCTAGGATCTCTGATATCTCAGGAGCCCTTAAGGCCCTTTCTCCTGGCAAATAGTTAACATAACTGTGGGGTCCATATCGGTATGAATGATTTGACAAGTAAACCCTAAGGAATATGCAGAGAGACTTGGCGGAACTGTCCATGCATGTCACAAATGCAGGCTAGACCCCTGATCCTGAGTGGGGATCTTTTCTTCTCCAAAAGTGATAGATAGGTACAAAGAAAAGATAGCTGGCTGAATAGTTGGTGTCATTACAAGGGGATCCAGTATGTGTCAGCACTTGATGAGATGCTCAGTAGTCCTACTTGCTTTGTCAGGAATGGCTTGTACTTCTTGTTCCAAGGCTTCCCCATACTGGCTAAAGCTTTTGCTGCCATCATAGTGCCTTTTTTAGGCCAAGTCCAGCTGATGGACATTCCAGTTAAACTAACATGCCAGTTTCAAAACAGGATCAAATTAATGTTGCTGTGCTAAATGCCGTAAGTCTCAATAGCAAAATGCCCAAATTGAGGCTTTCTTGTATTTGGAGTACACCCACAATTGTATGTGTAATCACTGAAATCTGCTGTGAATGATCAGAAAGCACTCCCTCCATACTTGGTTTTTGCACCTGTCATGTTTTCACACCCAGTGGCTACTGCTGCAATGACTTCACATTTCTTAGGGACCATATCACCTCCTAGACAAGTCCTCAGGGAACTATAGCAGGGATAATTGAGCACCAAATCCCACTGAACAAAACCAAATGTCAGTTTATACCCTGTATGACCCCTGAAACTCATGTAAAGTTCCTGATATAGTTGATGAACTCCTTATAAACAAAAAGTCCATTAATTTGGAAGCCTTTAACTACATATCAATAAACTTGAGAACATAAACCTCAAATGTAGGATACACATGGAAGTTCCCAGATTTCATAGACAAAAGCTCCCTGCAACAGATTGGTAACAAATCTACTAGCAGGCAAAATATTCTTGATCTGGTTCTTATAAGTGTAGCTTTTTCATATACTATTCCCCTGGTATCAACTTCCATTGTAAAGCCAGATCATAAACTACTGAGCTTCACCATTAGAACCTGTAAACCTGAAGATACCAATATTTCAAAATTCAGAAACTTCAGAATTCGGATCTCATTAAATTCTGTGCTAAAGTTTCAAGATTCTCCCAGCATAACCCCAACATCACCTCAGCAGGATTGTACACAGAAGAATTTTTATATCTACTTAGATAAATGTATAGAACTGACAGTATCAATCTGGTCTAAATATATTAGAAAATTTAAAAGTAACCCACCCTCTTAGTCCACCAGCATAAAAAAAAAAAAAAAAACTCATGTAAATATTCAGTAGATCTGAGGGTCCTCAAATAGATTCATAGATGATTACTAGGCTACCAACCCCGGGGAGGCGTTTTTCAAACCTAGCCACACATCGGCTACCAACTCTAGGGGGGGGTGTTTTTAAACCTAGCCATGTCTAGGCTACCTGGACTTCTTAAACCCAGCCATGCTTTCCAAATGTATCTGACAAGTGTCAATATGGAAGGATTATGTTAAAGAGTATTTATATAAGCTTGGGCATAACTGGTCAAGCATTTACAGGCTACTTCTGTCTACTAGAGACATAGGTGCCAGATCGGGGTACATTTCTGATTTCCCATCCCTTGGCCCAATTTGTGCTTGAATTGGGTTAGCGAGTTCCAGACAAAGGCTGGTCTGTGAGACACGTCTGTCCCTCTAACATGTCCTGTTTCTGTTGCAGATGAGCTGTAGGTCCCTAGATCTGGTAACTCTGATGCTGTTTGCTTTGCAGATGTGTAACAGATCCATAAGAGCAAGATCAGTGGATGCTATGTAGGAGACCAAACACAGATATTAGGCTTTGAGGTGGTCTGTGTAAGACATGTTGTTTACGCCCTGTATTCTTTTTATGATGAGCCTCTGTTGATGCTCCAGTTGTTGCATATGCCTGAGTAGGTACATACCATGGGAGGCAGTTTACCTGATGATTAGTCTGATGAGGATGAGTACAGTGAACAGTAATATCCTTGGACCTAGATGCCATGCCCTTACTTATAAGGTTAAGATTACAAAATTGACCAAAAACAAAGAATTGTTAGGAATACTAAGGCAACCCATGAACTAAGGTTAGCATCCAAAGCTAAGAACAGCTATGCATCCTTCTTTAGTTACATTATGTAACTAAAAGGTAACACCCAATATTGCTCAGAACTTATTCAAGATGGCATCACCTATTCTGACCCAGTATATATTGCCAACTACTAGCTAACAAATTCAGTAGCAACTGCATCCCAGAAATGACTATTAAAAGCCCATTTTATTGCTGAAGTCCTCAGACACCCTCACCATTATCAGCAAGGGTCATGTCCTAAAGGTGCTCTCAAAGACTAAAAAAACTTCTTCCACAGACCTGATAATATACCTGGCTGTTTATTAAACAGCATCAAACAAGTCCTGGTGGATCATTTCCTTACACTGTTCAACCTGAGTTTATCTACTGGTTTTGTCCCTGATGTCTGGTGCACAACAGTAATGATTTCTCTCCATAAGCCTGGCTGCACCACTAACTCTGAGAATTCCAGGCCCATCTGACTGACAAGTCTTGTATGCAAGCCATTGGACGGCACAGTGGTACAGTGGTAGCGTTGTCGCCTCACAGCAAGATGTTCTCCAGTTCGATTCTCGGCTGGGGTGCCTTCTGTGTGGGTTTGTGTGGATTTCCTCTGGGTGTTCTGGTTTCCTCCCACATTACAAAGGCATGCATCTGGGGCCTTTCTCCCCGGGCCTCCGCTGAAAATTGGCTTTGTTCCCAGTCGGACTTTCCCGGTTAACAAATGATAAATAAAAATAAAAAATAAACATTATAACTGACCTGATTAACCATGATGTTAAAAATCTCATCATGGTAGATTTGCAGCAGTTTGCCTTTGTTAAGGGTAAATCCTGGCTAATAAATCTGGGTAACTTCTTTGAAAAAATAACACAAGATATTTCATCCATCATGCTGTACACACAGCATACATTGAAAAGGCCAAGGTCTTTGACACCTTATTCCATGCTAGTAAGTTAAATTCATTTCAAATTGATCCTTGGGTGTTAAGATGGGTAGCAAATGGACTAAGGGACATAATTCATACTAGGGGTAGAAGATTCTCCATCAAAAAGTATGAACGTAATCAGTGCTGTTCTGCATGGCTCTGTGCTGGGTCCACTTTTGTTTGACATTTACTTTTCTGACCTCCAGACGGTGGTGCAGCGGTTAGCATTGTCGCCTCACAGCAAGAGGTTCTTTGGTTTGATTCTCGACTGGAGCACCTTCTGTGCGGCATCTGTTTGTCTTCCCTGCAGTAAGCTTCAAAGGCATTTAGGTAGGTGCGTGAGTATGTGTGTTAAACTTCTGTGAAGGCTGGGTGCTGAGCTGGCAACTCAACACTGTAAAAATCCACTGGCAGTTAGTAGCAGACTGGTGATCCACTGTGGTAACCCCTAACCCAGATAAGCCTAAAGGCAACAACCTCCAGACCATACACCAAGGCCTCTGGCTAACCAAGTTTGCAGATTTCTGCAAACTGGGAGTCATTTTCAAGTCACCTTCTGATATCCAAGCCCTGCAACAGGAACATACATTTGTAACCACCTGTTGTGCTAACTACAGGCTTACATTAAATTCCAAAAGGTATAATATATTTGCTGTTGGTAAACACCCATAATGTATAACATAGACAATACCACTCTCTAGAATGAGAATGTTGTTAGAGACCTTGGGACCATGGATTAATAATTGCCTTTCCTTAGATCATCACCCAATGACAGTAGTCAGGAAGTCCTTCTATGTGGTATAGGTGATGGCCAAGAGGTCATTGTCCAATTATGTTTAGCATTGTGGTATTTTAGCAGAAACAGATAAACAGTATGAATCACTGTGAAGAAATGACAGGGTTGAATAACAACAGTTAGTGACTATAATACCCCCTTTGGAATGTACGTGACTAAACATATCAAGCAACAAGAAAGAACAGAGAAGGTTCTAACTAAGATCACTGGCTTAAAACCCAAAAGCCACAAAAACAGGAAATAAGTGCAACCCAAAAGGGAACCAATAAAATCCCAAAGCACTTGTGAAGCAGTCAGTGGTGGCTGGTGACTTCAAATCAAAGGGGGCTGCAGGAGACAGCTGAATGGGTGTGGCCAACTATAAAGGGGTGGGGCTATGGTACAGTGGGATCAATGCTGGCCATGCTTACCAATGTACATGAAATAAATGCTCAGTCACTATGGCACATGCTGAATACTCTACACAGCGCACATTGTTACATGTACATACAGGTTGGTTTAAAGACTTTACCTCTGCAGTATGCTGCAAACAGTACTTCGTACTCTGTTTCTGCACCTGATGAGAAGCTGTGGTCTGGTCTGGAACACATCTGGTCACACTGGGTTTCTGCACCCAAAGAGAAGCTGTGGTTTGGTCTGGAACACATCAGGTCATACTGGATTTCTCCCCCACCTTTTTCACTATTCATGTGACCCCGCCTGGCTCCAAATAAATGCTTGTAGTATAGTACCAAATAAGAGCCTCTATCGTGTTCCTCTGGGTATTTCTCAGGTTTGTTACTTATAGATAAAGTCCATTCGCCTGTCTTTATTTTATGCAGACAAATATATAACTCTTTGGTTGAAGTTATTTATACTCTGCGTTAACTTCTTTCCTATGGAAATCATTGCCAATGCATTCATTACTATGAAGAAGAAGTTTTAATTCTTTTCAGTGTTGAGAAACAGCTTTCTGCCTCAGCAGTTGACATTGGTGTGGCGGCTATAATCAACAACACATTGTAAATCTCTGAAAACACACTGGTTAATGAGTTGTCCACCAAGAATGATAACATCTGGACTGCACTGCCACTTGCTGCAAAGTTTTCACGGTGATACGCCACTCCAAGTTCCGTTCTAAGTTGTCCCCTCAACAGGAATGGATAGTTGTCTATTTTTGCTGTGAATAGATTTTCCGGAAACTCTGTTACATATGTTGAAATCTTTTCAGGCATTAGTAGTTGAGAAGCTTGAAGATGGCTAGTTTGTTGAAATCGTGATGTTGCCTGGAACTTTGACATCACACACTTCCTTTGCAGCAATCAATGCGTCTCATGTAGTGGTTGGGAAGCTGATGGTCCTCATCTACGTCTTAACAGGATGTTCTCTGTCTGTAGATACTCTTCTGCAATGCCATTAATACCTGATCTGACACCTTCAATTTCATTCAAAAATGTATGCACATCCTTTTCAACAGTGGTTGCATCTGTGGTACGACACTGAAGTTGCCTGTAAAGAATGTCAACATGGGGCATTATACAATGGAAAACAGCAAGCCACAATTCAAATTCATCATCTTCAGCTGTTCGCAGTAGCCCATTTGCTTCCTGTACAGTTGCCGCAGCAGATGTAGGACACTTGCACAAATAATGAAAACACTCCAACAGCGACTACAACTTTTTGTACGCTGCAGTTACAGTACGGATGTTAAAATTCCACCGTGTTCCTGACACTCTTGGCATGCATCGTGATACTATACTATCCAGAGTAGCTTGTCTTTGAAGTGAATGAGGGAAAAAGGCTGGAATTCTGCCAAGTGTTAAAAAAAATGTCCTTGCTTCAGGATTCTGTAGTGCGACTCTTTGCATTACCAGATTAAGTTGGTGAGCATAGCAGTGTACATAATAGGCATATTTAAACTCCTATCCTATGATGGCCTGTACCTCATGCTGAACACCACTTATAACAGATGCACCATCATAACTCTAAGCAGTCACTTTTTCATGCTGGTCTCCCACTACTTCTTTCAACTGTTGTCTTATCACACCAGCCATATGCTCTGCTGTCTGTCCAGGTGGTATAAAGTATCCCCAAAAACGTTCCAACACCTGTCCATTGACAACGTAACGGAACACAATGGCAATTTGCCACAACCCAGCAACATCAGTGGTTTCATCTGCAATTACTGCTATAAATTTTGCAGTACGAATCTCCTTTTTTATTTCTTCTCTGCATATTGTTAGCATGCAGTCCAGGAGTTCATTTTGAATGTTTTTTGATGTTCCTTTAAAAACAGTTGAAGTTCTCATGTGTTCAGCCAACTTCTGATCAATCCTGCAGGTGAAGTCTATCAGTCTCAGGAACATTCTTGTACTCAGTGACTCTTCAGACTCATCATGGCCTCTTAAAGCAACTTCTTCAGCACACAGCGTGATGCAGTCTATTATAAGTGATAGAACATGACTTTTTTCCCCACTTTTCTGTTGTGTCTTTCCACTGATAACTGGTATCCATTTCTTAACTGAGACCTGATATCCACAGTTCCCAACACTGCTAGACTGATTGGGTTATCAAAATGTTTAGCAGACTGTTCATGCTTTCTGGACTTTTCTTCCATTCTCTTCAGGTCGTCCATACCCTTTGATGTCCAGGCATCCTCTCCACCAAACAACAAACAATGGAAGCAGTACAAGCTGTTTGTTTCCTCACAACCACAGATCCAGGTGTGTTTGTCATACACTGACCTGCTGAAGCTGCATGTGTATGTTCTTGACCTTCATAACCACAGCTCCAGGTGTGTTTGTCATACACTGACCTGCTGAAGCTGCATGTGTATGTTCTTGACCTTCACAACCACAGATTCAGGTGTGTTTGTCATACACTGACCTGTTGAAGCTGCATGTGTATGTTCTTGAACTTCACAACCACAGATCCAGGTGTGTTTGTCATACACTGACCTGCTGAAGCTGCATGTGTATGTTCTTGACCTTCACAACCACAGATCTAGGTGTGTTTGTCATACACTGACCTGCTGAAGCTGCATGTGTATGTTCTTGACCTTCACAACTACAGATCCAGGTGTATTTGTCATAAACTGACCTGCTGAAGCTGCGTGTGTATGTTCTTGACCTACTTGTACCTTGAGACTCCATCTTCAGATCAAGTGTGGGTCTTCCAGTCCTCTTGATTCTTAACTTTTCATTCAGAGTTAAGAATTTAAAATTAATAGATTTCAGATAGGCCATTGTAACACTCTGCTCACTCATTCTGGTTATCGTAGTTGTAACTCTGAAATGAAGATATTACAGAAATGATTATGTGCCACTGTTGTGTACATTTTAAAGTACAGCTCCAGGAACAACGCTCAATTTATTGACAGTCTCCTATAGCCATTACCTACCAGCTATCTGGCTTGGCCCTGCCAGGATTCAAAAAGAATACATTAATGCATTTGTGATGCGCACACTGTCACAGCGTACTTGTCTTAATTCTGGCTTTGCAGGATTAAAAATAAAACAGGGGCAGTCATTTCATTGCCCACCACTACAATTTCTGCTTTGATCCTTCCAGCATTAAAATACTACATCTGCTGCACAGAGACAATAGTCACAGCACAGCCTGTATGCATATTGCTATTGCTTACTCCCTCAAAGCCAGAATTGCAACAGTAAATGGCCAGTTATTTCATTCTCACACTGATATAGTCCCCCATTCCAATAGGCTATAAAAAGTACCTGGCTTGAACCTCTGAAATCAGAAAGCAAAACAGTAATGTAACTGCATCTTTCACATAAACATTATCCAGAGGTCAGTACTTGTACTCAATCCATCTAACTGCATCCAAATGCACAGCGGCTTATAACAGTAAGTAGTAGAGCCAATCATTTCATTTCATTTCCAAACAGCCCCCCCCTCACTGGTCAGAATTACACAAAAGCTACAGTGCCAAACATTTCATCCACAAACAGCCATCATATCAATTGCCAGCCTAAAATATCTGCTGACCCTGCCTGGATTAAAATGAAAATATTAATGGCTGCATTCATTTAGTATGTTGCACAGAAACAGCAGTTACAGGCTTGCATAACAGTCAACTTTACCCAAATAAACAGTTCATAGGTAGGTACTAGGCTATCTGCCTGAGGACATTTATAAGCCTAGCCAGAGTGTGTCAGCTTTCGCCGCCCCCATTGATTAACTGAGCCTCTGTCAAGAAGAGCCAATGAAGTGATCCCAAGGGTGTATTTTCTGTTACCCATCCACTCGTCAAGGTTTCTCTTGAAGAGTGTTAGTGAGGGGCTCTGCCTAATGCAGTTAGGAATTTTGTTCCAAAGCATGGGGAGTCTCTGTGACAGGAATCTATCCCTCCAGCATGTTCTGTTTATTGTTGTGGCAAGGTTTAGCTCACTAGAGCGAGTGGCTCACAGTGACTTAGATTTCTTTAGGTGGAGCATGTCCATCAATTCTAAGCTGGACATGGCTTTATAAGTCAGGTAGAGATCATCTCTGGGTAAACGATATGCCACTGAGTACAGATGGAGTTTTTCCAGTCGGGCTGCATAGGACATATGTTTGAGGCCAGTAATCCTCTTGGTGAGGTACTTTTGTGGTCTTTCCAGCTGTTGGAAGTGTCTTGTGAGGTACATCCCAAATGGGGCATTGTACTCTATAATGGGTCTGATGAGTGACGAGTAGAGGGGCACTATAACCTCTTTATTTCTAGATACAAACCCTTTAGTAATTAGATGGGCTACATAGAAGGATTTCCTAACTACTTTGGCAATATGACTGTCAAAGGAGAGATTACTATCTACCCAGATCTCTTATTACCTCTTCTGTATTAAGGGGGCGGCCACCTATGTGGTAATTCATGGGCGTTTTGTTTTCCCCAAATGGGATGACTATGCATTTTTTGGTATTTAGCTTGAGACCATGACTTTAACACCAGGTGTCTGTCTCAGTAAGGACCTCTTGGAGAATGTCCACGTCAGCCGGAGAGTCAGTTATGGCTCCCAGTTTGCAGTCATCGGCGAACTTGGTTAGCCATAGTCCTCCTGTGTTTGCCTGTACTTCTGAGAAGTATATGTCAAACAGTAGGGGTCCCAGGACCGAGCATTGTGGGACACCACTTGTGACTGGTTTAGAGTCGGACCTGGAGCCCACTATTCTTACCGTGTGAGATGTTCTTCGTGTTTCACTGTGGCAGTCATTACATTTGGGTAATCCTGCTGGCAGGTTGTCCTCAGCCGGCCTGAATTCCAAAGTCTTGGGTCCTGCGTCAGCTGCTGTCGCCCCTTCCCTGACGTCAGGGGTATAAAAGAAGCAGCCAACGCCATTTTCTTTAGTCTTTTTTGCCGCACGGTGCCCGAAGCAGAAGCAGTTCACAAGTGCCGGTTGGCCGACTCCTGAGATTTGCGTGTTCGAGTTTCAGATCCGAAGACTTCAATAAAGCTAAGTACCCTGTTGGGAAAACTTTTTTCTTGCTCCAGACCAATGTCAGAGAAAGTTCATAATTATATTTCTTGTGGGAAGCAAATACCTCACAAGGATTTTCATTCTTACTGTATTCCTTGCCTAGGCCCTGATCACAACGTTTCTGGTTGTCGGTTTTGTGCTAGATTTAACCAACGCACTATTAAGCCTCAGTATGATTTTGCTTTAAACTATTTTGGACGCCGGTTTAATTATCCAGAAATGTTGTTGGACAGCCATCCGACTACTGAAGTTCACAAGAAACGCAAAGAAAAGGAAAGAGATAGACAACCGAGGCCCAAAACCGACGACGAAGCTTCTCCTAAGCCATTTGCTGGTTCGCCGGTCTTCATTGAGGCGCTTTCACAGCCCCTGATGTCCACTACTTTAGAGTCGCAGGCCGCTATCGACTCCCATGTGGAGTCGGCCATGCCGCTGGAAACTCAAGGTATTGGAGCCTCGGATATTATCCCTTCAGATGTGTCCGGAGCCGCTGAGCAGGCACCGGCTTCTGAGGGTGTATTCAGACCTAAACATCTATACATCAAACTGACTTCAGCTTCAAAGGCAAAGACTAAAGCACCTTCCAAAGCAAAGAAACAAACTCAAGAGCCACGTGGCCAGGCCTCTATGCCCAAAAAACAGATGCTCAAAATGGCTGAAGACCTGATTACCTTGATCAGGGGTTCCCATTCCTCTCCTGATAAGAGGCCTAGGCAAGAGACTGACTATGAATCTTCAGATCAGGTTTCCATTTCTTCTGATTCCTCTTCTGATCAGGAATATTCTCTTCCCCCCTATGAGGATTCTGATGCTGAAGAATCTATACCTTCAGCTTCTCCTCCAGAGGACTATTCTTTTGGCGAAACCTTACATACCATGAGGGAGCATTTCCACTGGGAGAGCCAAGATTTTTCTGAATCTAAAAAGAGGCCCAGGGATTTCCTTTTACTACCTCAACACAAGCCACTAGCCATCCCACCTGTGTTAGACATTGTAGATGATGTATTTTCGGAGTTTAGTCTTACCCCTGACTCCTTACCTCCAGCTCCTGTTAAGCCTGACAGATATTATAGGGTTCCTGACTCTCATAAATTCCTTTTTAAAAACCCTGCTGCAGACCCAGAAACTATTTCTCAGGGTCCCAAAGGAGTTAAGGCTTCCGCTGCTAAAAACCTTACCCCCTCTGACAGAGATTCTAGGGCACTGGATACATGGGGAAAAAAGGTTTACACATCTGCTACCTTGGCTATAAGGGCCTTAAACTGTCAGTTTCATATGCTGAAATATCAGCAACATGTCGTGGCATTACTTAAACAGAAAATGTTGTTACACTCTGAATGTGCAGAAAACAAGGAAATGCAGGATTTATTGCATGCAGCTGAACAAGTTGGAAAGCATACTTTGCAATGTGGATTTGATTCTTTAGAGGCCTCCTGCAGGGCCGCAGTTACAGGTTCTGTAATTAGGAGGCATGCTTGGTTAAAGGAACAAAATCTGCCTGATCATGTTAAAGTTAAATTATTAGATGCACCTTTACAGCATGATACTTTGTTTGGTGGTAAGGCAGAAGAGATGTTAAAGAAAATGGAGGACAAAGCTAAATCTATGCAAACGGTCAAAGATTTTTTACAAGTACAGCCACCTAGGTTTAGTAGACACTGGCCAGCAAAGAATTGGTCCTTTCCTGTGTCAAACAGACCTCAAAGGGGCAGTTCCAGACGCCCTAGAGGCAGATCCCAACCACAAGGTTCATACCGCTCAAAGCAATGGGGGGCTTCTACCTCCAAAGTTGGAGAAGACAAATCACAACCATACAGGAAACAGTCCCAATGACTTCCCCTGCCTGCACCAAGCACTTATCTCCTGGCAGCACCCTTAGGGGGAAAATTAGCACTTTTTTCTCAACATTGGCACATTATAACCCAGGACAAGTGGGTCCTAAATATCATGTCACAAGGCTACAAATTCCATTTCCATACCCTGCCAAAGGCAAAACGGCTGGCCAGATCTGCCAAAAAATCAATGGGCAGAGGCACAAAAACAAGTTTCATCCCTCATGGACATGGGGGCCATTCAACAAGTACCAAAGCAAGAGCAGGGACAAGGATTTTACTCAAGACTGTTCTTGGTACCCAGAAAGGACAAGGCTTGGAGGCCAATACTGGACCTATCTATTTTGAACACATTCCTGGATGTACCAAAATTCAAGATGTTGACTTTGCAGCAGCTTCTGCCCATGCTGGGCAACAACGCTTGGCTTGTGACTTTAGACCTAAAAGAGGCATACCTGCATGTCCCAATCAGATAAACATGCAGAAAATACATCAGATTCAAGGCTGGTTCAATGCATTACCAGTTCTCTGCACTGCTCTTTGGCTTATCTACTGTGCCCAGGGTCTTTACAAAGTGCCTGGCACCAGTAATTGCATTCTGCAGACAAAGAGGAATACAAATATATCCTTACTTGGACGACTGTCTAATTCAAGCAGAGGACAAGGTCATTCTTCTACAGCATCTGGCATTTGTGAAAAGACTTCTAACATGCCTAGGGTACACAGTCAACGAAAAGAAATCAAAACTAGTACCCTCTCAAGAGATAATATTCCTGGGTGCAAGCTTAAATACAACTGCCCAGATGGCTTATCTCACGCCAGACAAACAAAGGCAACTGACTACCTATTTCAAAATGTTGGCAACAAAGGCCCAGTTATCTGCAAGAAAAAGTCTGCAGGCTTTGGGCTTCATGGCATCCTGCATCCTACTAATTCCATATGCAAGACTGCATATGAGGAAACTTCAATGGTACCTAAAAAGTGTTTGGACTCAACATTGCCACAACCTGGAAACTATGATTACTCTCATTCCCTGCCTGCAACAGGAGTTTTGATGGTGGGCAAAGGCTTGTCAGCAAAACAAGGGACAGCCATTTACATTACCCCCAGCCAGGCAGATACTAACAACAGATGCAGCAGTTTATGCCTGGGGGGGGCCACATGGCAGGAAGATGCATTCAGGGCACATGAACCTCAAACCAAATGCATCTACATATCAATCAAAAAGAGATGCTAGCAGTTCAAAATGCCCTGACAGCCTTCAAGGACCTACTTCATCCAGGAGAACTACTGATAAAGACAGACAACACCACTGTCATGCGGTATATAAACAAGCAGGGGGGCACACATTCTTACACCCTTTGCAGACTAGCCATGACTTTGTGGGACACAGCATTGACTTACCAAGTACATCTGCAGGCACAATTCCTGCCAGGAAGGAAAAGGAAAAATACTCTGGCAGACGAAATAAGCAGAAACCTCATGGATCCCCACGAGTGGCAGCTGGATCCACAAGTCTTCAGCATGATAACAAGGAAATGGGGATGCCCGGACATAGATCTATTTGCCTCCCCTCACAACTACCAACTAAAAAGATTCTGCACAAGGATTTATCACAGACAAGCATGGAAAGTGGACACCCTATCTTTCAGCTGGAAAAAAACCTATCAGTATATGCATTTCCCCCTCTGCCTCTCCTCCCCAAGGTACTCCTAAAGGTCAGACAGGAGAAGCCAAAGATGATACTGATTGCCCCAGACTGGCCCCGCCAGTGCTGGTATCCAATACTAAGGAGCTTGTCTCAATGGCCATCTTGGACCTTACCTCAAATACCTCAGCTACTGTCCCAGCAAAACAGTCAGATCCTGCACAGCCAACTCAGAACTTTAAACCTGACAGCATGGCGAATAATGTAGTCATACAAAACACACCTCTCAGTAAAGCTGTGATGGATGTCATTTTGGAAGCCAGAAGGCCTAGTACTAGAAAATCTTATGCTGGAAAATGGAAGAGATTCTGTGCTTGGAACCAGGCACAAAGAACTGATACAGCTGTTCCAAATATTTCTCAGATTTTGCAATGCTTAATTGAGATGCTGGACAAAGGCCTATCTTTTTCATCTATTAAAATTCATGCCTCTGCCATTTCGGCTCATTACAATGTAGAGCCACCAATCTTTTCTCATCCCTTATTAAAGCAGTACCTCAGAGGAGCCAGAAATTTAAGACCTCCAAGGAGATCACCAATGCCTGCATGGGACCTCAACTATGTCTTGGAAAAACTCACGCTGCCTCCTTCTGAGCCAGCTGCTACTGCTGATATAAAGTTTTTATCTTGGAAAACAGCTCTGCTCCTAGCAATAACTTCTGCAAGATGAGTTTCAGAGCTACAGGCACTCATGGCTGTGGAACCTTTTATCATTTTTTATCCAGACAGGGTCTCTCTGAGGACAAACCCAACATTTACGCCTAAGGTGGTGTCCAGTGTGGCTCTCAACCAAACTATTCACCTGCCAACCTTTTATCCAAATCCACAGAACAAGGGGGAGAGAATCCTGCATTCTTTGGACATACACAGACAGCTTAGATGCTACTTGGACAGAACCAAAGTTTTCAGAAAGACCAAGCAATTACTAGTGACATATGCTGCAGGATCACAAGGAAAGGCTATCTCAGAGCAGACTATTTCAAAGTGGATAGGCCACTGCATTCGTTTCTGCTATGTACACCGTGGCAAGCCAGTACCTAAGGGCATTAGGCCACACTCAACCAGAGCTGCAGCCACTTCAGCAGCCTTTCTCAGGGGAGTACCTACCAAGGACATTTTAGAGGCTGCTACTTGGAGTTCAGTGCACACCTGTACAAAGCACTATCATCTTGCCATTCTACTCTAAATCCAGGGCAGGCTTTGCCACTGCAGTTCTGCAGGGCCTCATAGCCGCTCCTAATGCTGTTTAGCTCCAGCCTCCCAACCTTAGCTTTGGGACTCTACCCAAATGTAATGTCTGCAACAGTGAAACACGAAGAACATAGTACAGTTGTGTACACTTACCATAAATGTAGATGTTCGAGTGTGTTCACTGTTGCAGTCCAGGTTACCCACCCTCCATCCCCCTTTTCGTCTGATGGAAGATATCTGTCCTTCTCTGATTTATACAACCTATGTGGTGTATTTGCTTGTAGATGAAGGTAAATTTTATATTGGTGCATATAATTATACATATATACATTTTGGCAACCCTTTTTGGGGGCACCTGACATCTGGGGCAAGAAAAACTAAAGAAAATGGCGTCAGCTGCTTCTTTTATACCCCTGATGACCTGACGTTAGGGAAGGGGTGACTGCAGCCAATGCAGGACCCAAGACTTTGGAATTCAGGCCGGCTGAGGGCAACCTGCCAGCAGGATTACCCAAATTTAATGACTGCAACAGTGAATACACTTGAACATTTACATTTATGGTAAGTGTACACAACTGTACTTTCTGTCTGTAAGCCTGTTGGCAACCAGTCTTGTGACGTAGGGGTTTATGTTCAGGCTGGTGAGTTTTTCTATAATTCCTGAGTGGGGAATGGTGTCAAAAGCCTTGGCGAGGTCAAGGTAGGCTGCGTGAACCACCTTCCCCTCATCTATGGCCTTGGTGACTGTCTCGAAGAAGTCAACCAGGTTTAGTAGGCATGATCTGCCTTTAACAAAGCCAGACTAAATCGGGTCAAGTATTTGGAGGTTCCCAATGTCTTTGTTAATTGAGTTCCATGATGATGCGCTCCATAGCCTTGCAGACCAGGCTAGTCAGGCTTATGGAGCGATAGTTACCAGGGTCAGTTGTGGCCCCTCCTTTGTGGAGTGGAATAACCATTGCTGTGCGCCATTCTATGAGCACGTAGCCTGTGGAGAGGCTGAGGTTGAACAGTGTGTTTAGGTGGGAGGTTAGTTCGTTCTGTAGTTCGTGCAAGATGCAGCCTGGGATACCATTTGGCCCCATTGATGCTGTGCTTTTGGCATTTGAAAGGGCTGCTTTCACCTGTGCGTCTGTGATTTCGGGGACACTACACTTTTCTGGTATTGTTGTGGGCCCTTTTGGGGTGAGAGGGGGGGGGTGAAGTTTGCACTGAATCTATCTGCCAGGATGTTGGCAATATCAGTAGGTTCAGTATATTTTGTGCTATTTTTCACTAGCTCAGAGCATATCTACAAGTTGCCACTTAGATTCTTGACATAGCTAAAGAAGACTTTGTGGTTCGAATTTCGAATCCTTGGCTATTTTTCTTTTGAAGTTAGCCTTGGATGATTTTATGAGGGACCTTAGTTTCTTACTGATCCTGATCAGGGATGTCTTTCCTTCTTGGGATTTGCTTCTTTTCTGAACTAGTTTCCTTGCAAAGCCATAATTATAACAGTAAACAAGGCCAGTCACCTCAATGAATGCACAAACACCCCCCTCCCATTACCTAAGTAAAGTAGCTTCTTTTTACCTGTCAGGATTAAAGTACAAATAATAGTAACAGCTGCGTTGCAGCCTTTCATTTTGTTGACAGAAGCATTAGTCGCAGCTTGTGTGTGCCTGCCAGCCAAGTACACATTTAATTTTATGTATTTTACTTTTCTTTACCTGAGTTTCTACAATGCAACACTATTTTATAAAACAAAATTCCCTTGCAATGTCCAGGAAGAAAAGCTCAACACATTAGAAACATTTTTAAATAAACATTCAGCATAGACAATGAACAGATATAACATACATGAACTACTCGTAAGCTTGATACTTATTGTACATTCATCTTAAAGTTCAGACTTTAAAATATTATAGTTTTGCAAAGCTTGACTTAACAGTAAGCATCCAAGCCATTTGTTCCAGTCACACACAGCCCCAATCTCCACTGACAACCCCAACCACAGTATACGACTTGATCTTGTCAGGTTAAAGGCAAAAAAAAAAAGACACTGTCATGAAGGTAAGTATACCCCCCACACACATAAACCGTACTCTGATTTCAGAGCTTGTGGTCGATCTTACTTCAATGAAAGGCACATTACTCTTGCAAAGCAAGACAGAACTGAGTTATTTACACATAGGCATTGCCCCTAGTCCTAGCCCAACTGCCTACCCAGAGAAACTGCTTTCAGCCTACAATGTTTAAATAAGTAAAATAAATCTCCATGGTTACATTACTGCATTTCTTTTACATCACAATAGCCAATAATTTGCACATGATCTTACTTCATTTGGTGGTGGCAGTGTGTGTGTGTGTGTGTGTGTGTGTGTGTGTGTGTGTGTGTGTGTGTGGGGGGGGTTGCAGACATGTAGTGTTTAATGCTATTGATTGCTGTGGATGTAAACTACAGGCTATTATTTCAGAGACGTATTTCTGACACAAAAATGATATGAAATGCCCCAACAGATACCCTAACTTCCAGAAAGACTCCTAAATGGCCAAAATACCATCCTACTGTAATCATCGTCATAGCCAAACATTCTCAAATGCATTATTTCTATGCACAATATATTTTAAGCAATTTTGTAATTTTCCAGAAAAGGAGGACTCCTACGGAGCAAAACCAAAAAGCTTAAGCAAATCTAAGTTAGAGTGCCAGTCCCTGACCAATAAACATAACAGAAATGATATTCCATGCATTCCATTTTACATGTACTGAAGTACCACAGATATTCATTTAACAACAGAATGATGTATGTGTATGCTGCCTGCTTGTTTATTTTTAAATTATTCTAATGTAAGCCCAAGCATTCTACCGTAACTAAAAATGTTAATCTTATGTTTTTCATTTTCTTATAATTATAGGTGCTCACAAAGACAATACTGCCAAAAAAATGGAACTGCAGTGGTCGTGCTAATGACACCCTCCTCCACGCAAAATACTGTTATTACACTGAAATCAGTCCCCTTTCTTGTTCTGGGAAAAATGTTAGTGCAACAGTACAAATGATAAAAATATAAACACTGTTTTAGTCTAACAATATAAGTTTATTTCTTTTAAATATTATATATATATATATATATATATATATATATATATATATATATATATATATATGGATTCACTTTATAACCTCGAATTACTGAAATGTCGAATTTCAGTATCTCGAGGCTATAAAGCCGAATGTTAAAAATAGCGAAAGCTCATAATGCAATTTGAATATATGTCAGCGGTTATGACCTTACGCTGCTTAATGTCCGGGATTGTGTTTTGATGGTGCGCGGTGCCGTGTGTGGATGTAGGTGTTATGTCAGGTAAGTGTTTTCTAAGGGTTGTGAGTGGGAGTTAGAGTGTGTGAGTGTGTGTGAGTGTGCTGATGTGTTTGATGTGTGTGTGAGGGGTCGGAGAATGTGCGTGTGTGAGTCGGCTTCTGTTTTGTGTTTGTGCGATCTCGGAGTTAGTATATATATGTAGGGTGGGGTGTGGGGGACGTAGCCCCCCACATGGGGGGTGCAGAGGTATGAGTTGTGTATGTATGCACCATATTTTTATACTCATATATATATATATATATATTTATACATTGTTTAAGTTTATAGTTTTTAGTTAATAATTTGGTAATTTTGTTGAAACATTGTTATGTGTTTATAATATTTATTGGTGTCTGACATATATTTCTTTATGAGAATAAGATTTATATAGCAACTTATGGTTTATTTTATGTTGTGTGGCGGGGCTACTTTAAAATTTTCTTGCTTGTTAAGTAGGCTGACTCATCAATTTACTCAGCTGAATAGTATATAAGGAGAACCAAAACTGTTTTATAACTGTTTGTCTGAAGAAGGCAAGTTAATGTGCTTGTCGAAAGCGCGTTTTAGGTTTTTTCTTTATTTTATTCCGTATTGGTGTGACAGTATTCATTTTTTGCCGGCTTTTATGGTTTCCTGCTGTGCCTGTTTTTACCAGTTTTGTGTATGTATGTAGTTTTGTTTGTTTTTGTTGTGATGTGGGTGTTGTGGTATATGTGTAGTATTGTGTGTGCGTTTTTTTCGGTGTTTTGACTTTCGCGTTTTTTTTGTGTCGGTGTTTTGTGGATTCGGTTTTATAGTCTCGAGATACTGAAATTCGACATTTCAGTAATTCGAGGTTATAAAGTGAATATATATATATATATATATATATATATATATATATATATATATATAATGTATATATACACACACACACACACACACACACACACACACACACACACACACACACACACACACACACACACACACACACACACACACACACACCATTAATTCTGCTCTTATGGTCTTAAACACATTCAGGCTCTTTGTTAAAGCACATTAACAGCTGTTTTAGATAAATGTGTGTCACTACTGAATGCTTGCTGAGCCTGATAACCAGGAAGGTGCACTAAATATGATCACAACAAAGTACACTAAAAGAAACATATGGAACATTAATCCTCAGTACAGGTGTGTGCCCCTGCCCTGTCATAAAACCACAAAAATCAGTCCTGTCTTCCTGCTGGGACTAGCAAGCTATTCATCTTACAGACACTCTATTTTCAACTTCATTCAAAAGTGTTAAATAAATCATTTTGTGACTCAAGCCATTTACTTTGTCCTGCAATTTGCTTAACATGGGGTGGGAATAGAATCCACAGCCTTCTGATCTCCCAGCATCACATAAGGGTAGCTACCTATTCAGCTCTTAACACTGTGCATAATCTCTTATCTCTTGTATACTCTGCATCCTTTCTGTAAATGCCAGTGACATTTGAAGTGGGTCTTGTCTGAAAAAAGCCCAATCCACGTACCACAGGGGGAAAAACCCACACGTAATGATCTATCCAAACAGATAGTATTCTTCACTGTAATCATAACATATGCCAATGAATGTTTATCTAACTACCACCTCAGTATTAATGTTCACCGTATTTCACTGTTGCAGTCCTAACTAATGGGCTATCCGGCCCTCGGTAGCCCTTGATCGGCCAGAATGCCAAAGGTAAGTAAAAATGATGTCGGCTGCCGTCGGTTGTAAAGGACATCAGGGCGTCCAATACAAAAGCAGGCAGCTGACATCACTTCCTCAGTCTTCCTTGCCATGGAGCCCGAAGCAGAAGCTTTTTATGCACGAGTGTCGGTCGGCAGATTACCTTGGATGGTTTCCGACTACAACAGTTGAAGTCTGCTGCAGCTAAGTACCCCCGTTGGGGATCCTCTTTCTTGCTTTAACGAATGTCAGAAAAAGTTAATAATTGCCTAACCTGTGGAAAGCAGATTGCCCATAGAGATTTTCATTCCTACTGCATTATCTGTTTAGGCCTTGATCACAACGTTCCCAATTGTAATCTTTGTGCCTCTGTTAATCCACGTACTATCCATCGTCGGGCTAAGATTTTGGCTAAGCATTTTGGAGTTTGGCCTAAGTTTGTTGGTATGGCGTCCGCCGGTCTTCAGGCTTCGGATAGTCCAAAAAAGCGTAAGGACAAGGACTGTGACAGGCCTCAGCAAACTAAGTCCTCTGATGAGGTTAAGTTGATCGTCAGTCAGGCAGGAACCAGTGAGACACTTTTGCAGTCCCTACAGTCCGCAGATGTACAACCACAGGCCTTGATTGAGTCCACGTCCCTTAGGCCTTCCGCCTCCAGTTTGTCTTCCAACCTGTCGCTGGTCACCTCCTCTGCTGGAGTCAGTACCGCTAAGCCAACTCCGGGGTCCGAGGCCTCCGTTTTGCGCTCTGACAGCAAATTTCTTTCTTCCACTCCTGCTGTTCCTTTGGTGGTTGCCAGGCCTTCCGAGTCCTTCAGGCTTGCAGGTAAACCTTCCATTCGTAAGCCTGTGAAAAGGCAGGCTCCAGTTCCTTCCAGTTCCCCTCAATCCCAAATGGTTAAAATGGCTAATGATCTGTTTACTCTTATTAGGGGTTCTCAGCCTCCTCCCCCTAAAAGGAGTAGGGATGTTTCCCCTGAGGTTTTGTTCTGTTCAGGATCTGTTTCTTCCAGCCTTTCTGCTGATGAAGAGGAATTTTCTCAGGCTTTTTCTCCCTTTGAGGATTCAGATGCAGAGGAGTCTATCCCTTCGGCCTCTCCTCCAGAGGATTTCTCTTTTGGTGACACTTTAAATACCCTCAAGGAACATTTTAAATGGGAAAGCCAGGATTATCCCCAATCTAAGAAACTGATTAGGGAGTTTCTGGATTTACCTCAGCATAAGCCTCTTGCTAGTCCCCCTGTGCTGGAAGTTGTTGATGATGTTTTTCTGGAAGGTTCCTTGTCTCCAAACTCAGTACCCCCTGCTCCCAGGAAACCTGACAGATACTACAGGGTCCCTGATTCTCATCTATTTCTTTTCAGGAACCCGATTGTGGATCCAGAGGTTATTTCTCAGGGCCCTTCAGGAGTTAAGGCCACTGTTACCAGGAATCCTGTTCCTTCGGACAGGGAATCTAGGAACCTAGATAGGTGGGGCAAGAAGGTTTATACCTCTGCTACCCTAGCTACTAGGGCTACCAATTGCCTTATTCATACGCTGAAATACCAAAATCGCACCTTGGAGGCTATTAAGTCTAAGATAGCAAGTGTACCTCTTTTGGCAGAGAGTAAAGACATGCAGGATTTATTGAATTCAGCCACTCTGGTCAATAAGCATTCTTTGCATTGTGGTTTTGACATCCTTGAGGCCTCCAGTAGGGCTACAGCTACTGGATCTGTTATTAGAAGGCACACTTGGCTCAGAGAACAGACTCTTCCAGAACCTGTCAAGGCTAAGCTTTTGGATGTACCTTTGCATAAAGATAATCTTTTTGGTAACAAAGCTGTGGAGGTACTTAAGAAGATGGAGGATAAGGCCAAGTCCATGCAAACTGTTAAGGATTTTCTGCAAGTTCAACCCCCTCACTTTAGCAGGAATTACCATTCCAAGAGCTGGACTTTTCCTGATACCAGCAGACAGACCCGTTCCAGGATTAGAGGTTACAAGTCTTCTAGGGGGCAGGCAGCTATCCCTCAAAGGCAGGCTTCCACTTCTAAGGCAGGAAGCTCAAAGCCTGCATTTCAATCAAAACACTCTCAATGACTTTTTACAACTTCTGCCTGTTCTTGCCAGCCTGGAGAGTCCTTTAGGGGGAAGGTTGGCCCTTTTTTCAGATGTCTGGGCCTCTATCACAGATGACAAATGGGTGCTCAAAACGATGTCCCTGGGGCACAAGTTTTCTTTCCGCACCTTTCCAGCTCCCAAGGGATTCCCAGACGTTCCTCCAAACCAAAGGGCAGAAGTAGGAAAAACAAATTTTGTCTTTGTTTCAACTGGGAACAATAGAATCAGTTCCTGCTCAGCAGGTATGCCAGGGCTTTTATTCCAGGCTTTTCCTAGTTTCAAAAAAAGAATGCACCTGGCATCCTATCCTAGATCTTTCCATTCTGATCTCTTTTTTAATAATTCCAAAGTTCAAAATGCTCACTCTGCATCAGTTGCTACCAATGTTGGATAAGGATTCCTGGCTGGTAACCTTGAATCTTGAAGAGGCTTATTTGCACATCCCTATCAGGGAAAGTTGCAAGCTGTATCTTTGTTTCAGAGTAGGCAAGCAACATTACCAGTTCTCTGCGCTGCCCTTTGGCTTATCTACTGCTCCCAGAGTATTCACAAAGTGCCTGGCCCCAGTCATTGCTTTTTGCAGGCAGAAGAAAATTCCAATTTACCCATAGTTGGACGACTGTCTGATTCAAGCAAGCTCTCAGGAATAGCTACTAAAGGATTTGTAATCTGGAAAGACTCTCTTTTCTTCCCTGGGTTACACTCTCAATGAGGAAAAATTAAAAATGGTACCATCCAAAGAGATAACATTCCTGGGAGCGAGTCTGAACACAGATGCCCAGATGATATATCTCACCCAGGAGAAGCAGACAACTTTCAGTTTACTTCAAGGACTTGGCAAGCCTGTCCCAGCTCCCTGCAAGGAAATACCTGCAAGCTCTGGGATTCATGGCATCTTGTATTCTCATGATTCCATATGCAAGACTGCATATGAGGAAATTGCAATGGTACCTCAAGAGCATTTGGTGTCAACACACACAGGACCTGGATATGATGCAGACAGAGTTTCTGTGGTGGGCAACAGCCTGTTTACAAAACAAAGGCATGCCCTTTTAGACACCTCCTGCCACTCAAGTTCTGACTACAGAAGCATCGGACTACGCCTGGGGTGCATACCTGGATGGCAGATGCATACAGTGACGGTGGAACGCCCAGCAGATGCACCTGCACATAAATCTAAAGGAAATGATTGCAGTTCAACAGGCCTTACTAGCTTTCAAGCATCTTCTTTCTCCAGGGACCCTGCTTGTCAGAACAGACAACACCACAGTCATGTGGTACATCAACAAGCAGGGGAGGGACTTACTCTTACCCCCTGTGCAGACAATGCATGAATCTTTGGTCCATGGCAGCATCCTTAGACCTGCATCTTCTAGCTCAGTTTCTTCCAGGAAGGCTCAGTGTTTTGGCAGACCATTTGAGCAGATGAATCCTGGATCCTCATGAGTGGCAGCTGAACAGAGCAGTCTTTTACAGCATCATTCAACGTTGGGGCACACCTCAGATGGATCTTTTCTCCTCCCCAGACAACCATCTTCTATCTCTCTTTTGCACCAGACAGCATCACAGCAGAGCCTGGAGAGTGGATGCTCTGTCCTTCCCTTGGACGTTGCTATCAGTTTACGCCGTCCCTCCTCTTCCTCTTCTACCCAGAGTGTTATTGAAGATCAGGGATGAACGACCAAGGCCTATTCTCATAGCTCCGGACTGGCCCAGACAGCATTGGTATCCACTGCTTCGCAGTCTCTCCCAGTTTCCTCCCTGGCATCTTCTTCTGAAGCCAGATCTTTTGGTTCAGGAAGAGGGAATCATTCTGCATCCTCATCTTCAGTCCCTCCATTTGGCAGCATGGCTCATTGTATGACTCCTTCCTTATCTTCTTCCCTTTTCCAGAAGGTGGTTGATGTGCTGAGGGAGGCCAGGAGGCCTAGTACTAGGAAGTCCTACACTGGCAAGTGGGTAAGGTTTTCTCATTGGCTACAGACTACAGGGGAATCTTCTTCTCAGCCTACCCTTCCTCTAATCCTGGAATACCTGGCTGAATTGCTTCAGGGTGGGCTTTCTTTTTCCTCTATCAAGATCCATGCTTCAGCCATGTCTGCTTATTGTTCTCTTGAACAACCCATTTTCTCTCATCTTCTGATGAAAATGTTTCTCAGAGGTGCTTGCAACTTAAAACCTCACAGAAGGACACCTACTCCAGCCTGGGATCTTAATTTTGTTCTAGAGAAACTCACTCTTCCTCCTTTTGAGCCACTGCAAATTTAAAGTTTCTCTCTTGGAAGACAGCCTTCCTCTTGGCTATAACTTCAGCAAGGAGGGTTTCAGAGCTGGAGGCTTTGATGGCTGTGGAGCCTTTTATTATTTTCCATACAGACAGGGTCTCTGTGAGAACCAATCCCTCCTTTATGCCAAAGGTGGTTTCTAGCTTGACTCTTAATCAGTCCATACACCTTCCTACCTTTTTTCCTAATCCTCGAAATAGAGGTGAAAGGATCCTACATTCTCTTGATGTGCACAAACAGCTCAGGTTTTACCTGGACAGGACTAAAGACATTCAGAAATCAGCACAGTTGGTCAGATTTGCCCCTGGAGCTCATGGCAAGGCTATTTCTAAGCAAACCATTTCCAAGTGGATTGCACATTGCATCTCCTTTTGTTATTCCTTTCACGGCAAGGTTCTTCCTCAAGGGGTTAGGACCCACTCAACTAGTGCAGCTTCCAGTTCTGCAGCCTTTTTAAGGGGGGTCCTTACTAAAGATATTTTGGAGGCTGCCACTTGATCTTCTATTCACACTTTCACAAAACAGTATAATTTGCCTCTGTTTTCCAGAGCAGGGTTTGCCACCGCTGTGTTGCAGGGCATTATCTCCAACCCTTGATTCTGTTGGTTCCTCCTCCCTTTTCTCTGGGCTTTGGTAATCAACCCATTAGTTAGGACTGCAACAGTGAAACACGATGAACATAGTACAGTTGTGTACACTTACCATAAATGTAGATGTTCGAGTGTCTTCACTGTTGCAGTCCTGGCTTCCCTCCCTGCAGCCCCCTTTTTTGTCCTCTCCTGTTCTCTTTTCCTGCGGTACAGGCTGAATTGGATATTATTTACCAAATTTACATTTGGTTTAGCATTATTTCTGGGGGCTTCTGACCGTTTTGGCAAGAAAGACTGAGGAAATGACATCGGCTGCCTCCTTTTGTATCGGACACCCTGACGTCCTTTACAACCAATGGCAGCCAACGTCATTTTTACTTATCTTTGGTATTCTGGCTGATCGAGGGCTACTGGGGGCCAGATAACCCATTTGGAGTGCAACAGTGAATACACTCTAACATCTACATTTATAGTAAGTGTACACAACTGTACTTTTTGGCAGATGTAGCCTGAAGCTGGAGTATATTAAACCATTGGAGTATATAGTTAATAATTAATTTGTTCATCTCCTCAAGAAATTAGCTTAAAATACTATAAAATCTTCTGTATATGAAATTTACTACTCACTGTCATGAGGCTAAAACTGAAAATTGAGCAGCTGGTCTCAGTGCATAACGTCCCTCAACAGGTTGCCTTACAGTTTGCTACTATAGATGCGGAAACCAAGACTGCAAAATGTGTAAACATTTATTCTTGGAGGATAGAGAAAAAAAAAGTATATTTACTAGCATACTTTCACTGGAATTACAAAACAGATTCAGAGTGATAATTTTATCTATGTTCAAGTCAAAACCACAACAACTGGGATTTTAATTAAAGACACTTCCCTGGGTGCCAAACCATCATTATGAGAGTCCAATCAAGACAAAATGAAGTGGAGAAAAAAATATTTCAATGCATTGGCTACATCATGACAGCTTGGTTAATATCTAGATGGAAACAAAAAGGTTGTGAGGCATGAAAAAATAAATTACTTTTTAAATACATTACTGGAATTCCAGTCAAAATCAATTTGAAATGTCTCTGGCTGACAGTGATGGCCCTGACACATTTGTCATACTCTCAACCTCAGAGCAAGAAATCTGGACAAAACCATAAATAAAAGTGAGAAAAAGGCCCAAAATAAGAACATTTTTTTTAAATATTGCTCTTACAAACTTAGAAAGTTAATAAAATAGTAGGTCTTGCATTAGCATGAATTTTCTGAAGGGTATGAAGTCTAAAACTAAAATGTCTTCCATTATTTTCTAACTTCAATCTTTAATGATTTACCACTAATTTGACAGAAAATCACAATTTTATGAAAATTGGACCAAAAATGTGATGCGAAAATCTGTACACACTGCACATACAGACACAAAAAATAGACATAGATAAAGGAATATATGCCTTTCTAAAGAATCAGTCATAGGCAATAAAATAAACAACAGTTTCAGGATGCCATGGGTTCCAGAGAGACACAAGTGTCTTTCAAAGTGTATGCTACCAAAAACAGCTCCTAAGACAACATATTAAAACATTATTACTTACATAAAATAGTTATCAAATAGCTGTTTAACTTAAGTAATTACAAGAGAAACTGCTATGTCACACACATAGGCTAAATAGAACAGTGACTGAAGTTACTACATTAAGTTTGATAGTGCTGTCAAAAAGGTTTAGCCTTGAGTATCAATCAAACAGAGTAAAGGCAATAATGCATACTTCTACTCTGGCATTTAAATCCACTCATCATATTTATGATCTCCAGGTCATATTACTACACATTTATTGTGATGAGATTACTACACATTTATTGTGATGAATGTTTTTGTGACCATCACTAGACTGCATTGAAAGATGCCACTGCTGGGAAATTCCCTGTTCATGAAGTGCACAAGTCTAAGTGGTGAATAATTAAGGGGGTGTGGGGTTCAAACCTTTCATATATGGGGGTGTATGGGGCCTTAACTCCAGAAAAAAAAACAGCTTTTGAATTCTGCTGCAGACTTCACTTTTTTTTAAGTTTTATTCAGAATTCAAAAGCCTGCGTTTCATATTCATCACATGAATCCCGGGATCATTTCATTAGTACTAGGCTAACTGCCCCTGTGGGCCATTTTAAGCCTAGCCAATTACCCCGTGTGAAAATCAAACCTTGTACTTTGTGTCTATAATGTAGAAACCCTAACCATTCTTCCAGACTCCCAACCCCATATATCTTCTCCCCAGACATTCTGTAATTTGACTTGGAAAAGCCTTTATTACTATTGTATCTAACACAGCCACGTTTGGAGTGTTTCTCCCCACTATATGCTGAAAAGGAGCTATCCACCCAATCAAGTTATCCAATATATCCACACTGACAGGTTGTGATGGTCCTGCATAAACGGAAGAGTGTGTTCAAGTAGTTTGCAGTATTATTTACGCTTAGTGTTACCTTATTTTAAAATAGCATGATTAGCATGAAATACAGTCTGAGTGTAATTAATGTTCCTTCACGGATTGTGTGAACCTACCTTTGTGCATGGGGAGTGTTGCAAAACAAACTAGAAAATGTTGTTCAAAACATAATGTGTAATAATAATAATAATATTAATAATAATAATAATAATTAGAAGAGTTTATCAGTCTACATTAGATTGGGCGTACGGCGGGCAACTCGGCACCAAAAAAACTGACTGCCAATCATTAGCAGACCGGAGTTACGCTGTGGCAACCCCTAACCGGGAAAAGACAAACAACAACAACATCAATCTACATTAGATGATTTGATTACCTTAAAAAACAAGTACCGCTCTTTCAGGACGTTGCTCGATTTGTTCTTTGATTAGATAATCCCGTCACATTTTAATTCTGTATCTGTTCGTAAATGTACCACATTTTTCTCATTTATTGTATATTATTCAAAGTGGTTTTGAACATTTTTGTGATGTAACATTGAGAGTTACAATTCATTGTTTTGATTGTTATTTTAGTACTGTGTTATGTACACTGTTATTTGTCTTTAATTTAAAAGAATAAAATAAAATCTTGGCTGACCACAGCAAACGGGTTTAGTTTCTACTGAGCTTCTCCTGTAATTTAAAATAATTAGCTTTTTTAAAGTTAACATTGATTGTTTGGAAAGCCAAAGGTGGGTTACCTAGAATTAATACTACCACTTTAATTTATCTGTCCTTGCAATGATCTTAGCAGCTATTAGTTAAGGGGGGGTGAAAATCAGGCAGTGGGATGCAACAGTTTATCGACTATAGTACATCCCATAAATAACTGTCTATGTAAATTCTAATTGTTCTCACTTATTATTAGCTTATCAATAAACTTGCAGTTTGCGGCAATCCAAAATGTTGTACAGATCATGCACCCACAACAAGAACCATCGAACAACTGCCTCTGTCAAACCACAATCAAGATGAGAGTGAGACCTAGATGCCATATGCATCTGCTGCAATGGCAATAGATAAGTTTACAAAGACTACTCAGTAGCAGCAAACTGACATTCATAATCTACAAGGGTATCAGGTTTGCATATTTAAACACAAAGTTTAAAATGCATAAATTAACTGTGTAAGTTTGTAAGATTATTGCACAGAGAGCAGTGAGCAGAGCACACTGATTTGTGTACTACTGTGATTTTTGTATTGTAATGCAGCATAACAACGTTAATAAAGTCAGAAGCCTTGAAAATAGCAGCAGCTGGACATGCATATGAAAAAGCAACAGCCAAGAAAAGGTCATTCTACTTTCAATTCTTTATTTTTCTTCTTCTTAAATTACTGAGTGCATATCATCTCAGATACAAGCATCATACAGCTCTCTCAACTTCTTTGCTCAATAAACAGCGACAAAGGTGGTGGTTACACACTCTACTCACCCTTCTCAGTGCACACTCTGAAAACTAAATCCAGTTATGTTCATTTTTTTTTCTGGAAATTTAGTTTAATCAAAATAAACAGTATGGTCAAGGAGTTGGACACCAACCTCAATTTAAAGTTAAAAATAAAATGAGTGACTGTCTGTCTCCGTTTGTCATTGTCTGCACGACATGAACTGAAGTTAGGATTAGGAATCAACACTTTTCTTTTCTCTGTCTGGGAAGAGAACTGTCCGTAAAGCAACTACAAGCCAAAAAGCAAACAAGTTGTTTCAGCAATGGACCCAATGGTATCAACCAAAGTACTGTGCTACTACTGATTGTTTCTCTCTATCTGTTTTGGAATGAGAGCGAGGACCAATCAGGAGCCATCCAGCTGTCCACGTCACTTACATGACTGTGGACATGGCAGTCCAATCCCCTTCCACTTTACTGTGCGGTTAAACCGCATAGACTTCTGGGCATCACACTGATGCCTTCTTTCCTTAATCTGGACTGCTTTTACAGCAGTCCAGATTTACAGAAACTAATTAAAAAAAAAAAAAAAAAAACGGAACTCGCCAAGCATGCGCAGTTTGAGTTCTGGGACTTTGTGAGTCAGTCGGACTAGCTTAGAGCTTACAGCCAGTAAATTTTAATTTAAATAATTAATTAGATTTTATTTTTAAAAAATGGTCTTTTTTTTTTCTTCACAGTCCAATGCCATGGGCCACTGCTGGATGAGCCCTTGCATCACATAATCTTACCCTCACTGCTTCCATCTCCCCCTCTCACTTTCTAACTCACCTTACCCCTCTATAAGTCAATAACTCAGCCAGTTCCACTGCTACACCTGCAGGGCATCTGTTTCTCTGCTTAGGCACTACAGTATACACCTGCATGTTAATTGGAATATGAATGTCTAACTGATGGCTGTTGAAATGCTTGACACATTTCTTCTCATGATGACTGTACAGTACTGTATAACTGTTATTACCTTTCTTTTTATCATTTCTTTTTATTATAATTCTTCTGTCATTGCTTATCACTTATTTTGTTTCCCTAATATGTTGTATCATTATATTGCTTATTTTATATGTTGTATCGTTTTGTTAAACTAAATGCCGGAGCTTTTCTCACCGGGCCTCCAATCTAAATGGACCTGGTCTAGTCGGAACTTCCAGGTTAACAAATGTAAAATAAAATAAATAAAAATATCCAGTGCAAAATAAGCAATTTATTAAAAGGCCAGCAAAAAAACTTAATGCTTTTTTCGACTTCTTCAGATAAAATTCCAGATAAAATTGTTGCCTTTTTATATCAAAACACTCCATCTATCAATTGTCCACCATCCAATAATAGTCAAACACTCATTAAAACAAATAATAGATTTAAAAATAATCACAGTACTTCTTCTATATAAGACATGTTATAAATAAATGCTGCATCCTGTGTATGAAATGAACTTGTAAATTTGTAAATGTTAAAAGTCGATTCATACAAAAATTTTCACAAATAAAAAATGTTGGAGACAAAAGAGAGTTTGGAGTGATTAAGTATCATTTTTCTGCTTTTCTTTCTGTTTTAACTAATTCCGCCTAAACACCAGTTTTTTTATCGTTTCTGTGATTTAAAAAGTTTGTTATTGCTACATATTGTACTTAGTTGCTGCCTGCACTTGAATTAAGTCATTTTTGTGTTTAAATGTTGTAGGCTACACACTAAAGTGCGATAGTCTTTTCTGTGCATTTAAAGTGCTGTTTTGATTGTATCTGCTCTATTTTCTGAAAAAAAAAAAAAACTTGTTTCCCGCCTTTCTTAACTAGTATAGTCCAGTTTTCAGGTTAGTGCTGAACTCCTGGCTATGTTACAAGTTTCTATGTTTGCCCATACCTTACTTGGATAGAAGGAAGTTTCTCTGTTCACCTGTGAGAGAGGGAAGCTTTGAGCAGCCTATCTGTCCCTGGAGGAGTGGTTTCAGCCCAGAAGTTAGTAGTTTATCAGCCATTTTGGGCTAATCTCTATCTCTTTCACTTCCCTGCTATAAAAAATGCATTTGCGCAGTTTTTGCGCTTGTATTCTGCTCAGCAAGTGCCTTACAGGTGTTCTGCAGAGTCTACAGCAGCAGAGAGACAAAAGAGTGACTTTGGAGTAATTATCATTTTTCTGCTTTTCTTGCTGTTTTAACTAATTCCGCCTAAAACGCCAGGTTTTTTTTTGCGTTTCTGTGATTTAAAAAGTTTGTTATTGCTACATATTGTACTTATTGGCTGCCTGCACTTGAATTAAGTCATTTTTGTGTTTAAATAATCTGTTTAACTGTTGTAGGCCACACACTAAAGTGCAATTGCCTTTTATGTGCATTTAAAGTGTTGTTTTGATTGTATCTACTCTTATTTTCTGAAAAAAAAAAAAAAAATATATATATATATATATATATATATATATATATATATATATATATATATATATATATATATATATATTTGTTTTCCCACCTTTCTAAGCTAGTTTAGTCCAGTTTTCAGGTTAGTGCTGAATTCAGGGCTGTGTTACAAGTTTCTGTGTTGCCCATACCTTACTTGGATAGAAGGAAGTTTCTCTGTTCACCTGTGAGAGAGGGGAGCTTTGAGCAGCCTATCTGTCCCTGGAGGAGTAGTTTCAGCCCAGACTTTAGTAGTTTATTGGCCATTTTGGGCTAATTTTGATTGTATCTGCTCTATTTTCTGAAAAAAAAACAACCCCCCCCATAAAATATACTTTTTCACGCCTTTCTGAACTAGTATAGTCCAGTTTTCAGGTTATTGCTGAATCCAGGGCTGTGTTACAAGTTTCTGTGTTGCCCATACCTTACTTGGATAGAAGGACGTTTCTCTGTTCACCTGTAAGAAAGGGGAGCTTTGAGCAGCCTATCTGTCCCTGGTGGAGTGGTTTCAGCCCAGAAGTTAGTAGTTTATCAGGCATTTTGGGCTAATTTCTATCTTTTTCTCTTCCCTGCTATAAAAAACGCATTTGTGCAGTTTTGCACACTGGGCAGTGCTGTTTAGCTAGAGCTAAACTATTCTCGGCTTCACAAAGTCTACTCTTCAATTTTTCCCTTGGAACCAGACAAACTTTCAACTTTAGCATTCAAACCATTCATTTTGCAGTCAAGCACTTGCTTAAAACTGATAGCAAGCACTAATTAACCCTAGCACTAGACCCCCCCTATACTGTTCAGAAGGACAAGGCTCTCTATTCTTTCCCACCAGCCAATCAGAAAAACAGCTTACTCTACCTATTCAGGCATGTCCTAAGGGCAGTTTCCGGTGTACTCTCCAGTCCAACTGGTGAATCTGGGCATTTTGAGGCAATGTTACAACTGTGCTTGTACACAGACAACCCTCTCCTCCTACCACCAAACACTAATATATGCAAGAGATGCAATTATACAGCCAAACTGGAGGCAAAGCTCTCTCAACCCAAGACTGGAACTGACAGTCAAGAGGAGAAGGGTAATACTTGCAACACACCACCAGTCTCACAAAGACCTAATAAACCAACACGGGCAAATAACACACAGGAATACATGAAGACATACTCAGAGGCTCTAAATAAAAATCTGCAAAAGCAACAGAGACCTCCAAAGCAGACATCCAAGCAACCTCCACACCCCATCACCAACCATGAAACACATACTTCACATAATCAGTGTGCCACGCAATCACAGCCCTTAACGCAAAATAACAAACCCAACATATTAGTAATAGGCGACTCTATAGTCAGGCACACTGATGTCCCACTAACTAGGCTGGACAAGGAGAAAGTTACAGTTAGCTGCCTGTCAGGTGCCAGGATCCGCCTCATAACACAAGCACTCAGGTCACTCCAGAACAAGAACAAATTCAACTCTGTCATTGTCCATGTTGGTGTGAATGACCTGAGATGTACCTCCCAGGACTACATGAAAAGAGACATGGAAGAGCTCTCTGATCATGTAGCCCCGGCCGGTATGACCCTGACCCTGAGTAGCATCCTGCCCTCACCAAGAATGATGCCACAGCATAAAGAAAAAATAATCAATTTCAACAATTGGCTAAGTTTCTGGTGTCATTCAAAGGGGATCCAGCATCTGTTCACCTGGGATGACATGCTCGACAAACCACGTTGCATCGCAAGAGATGGCTTGCACCTGTCACCCTTAGGCTTTTGAATACTGGCCAAGGTTCTTGCCGCCCCCATAGTGCCTTTTAGGCAAGGCTCAAAAGACAAACCCACCACCATAAATAGCACAAGTAATCAAAAACTGAGGGTAATGCTACTCAATGCCAGAAGTCTAAACCTCAAAATGCACGCACTCGAGGCACTCCTCAGTATTTAGAACATCGACATCTGTGCAGTAACAGAAACCTGGTTTAAGGCTTCTGAGAGCACCCCAGCACTACTAGGCTATAACTCATGTCATGCCTTTCTGCCACAGAACCAGGACCGAAACACAAAAGGCGGGCGTGTATTCATATTCATCAAGGATACCCACACCTCCAGCACAATGCATCAGAGATCATCCATGTACAACTAACAATGGGCAAAACTGCAATCCAAATTGTAGCTTGCTACAGATCACCCACCAGGGCCCAGGACCCCCATTCCGCATTTCTGGAGACACTGGGAAATATGAAGGTCCTACCAAGCACCCTAATACTGGGTGATTTCAATTACCCAAACATAAACTGGGAGAACTACTCAAGTACTAACTCCCTTGCACAACGCTTCCTAGAATTTATAAACTCGAACGCCCTGGATCAACTGGTCAACACCCCTACCAGAGGGAACAACAAATTGGACCTGGTCATCACCAACATGGGCAACCGGTGTTCCACACCGGAGGTCAACCCCTCGCTGGTTAGATCAGACCATAGACTAATCACTCTGAATATCCACATTCCACCCCCACCCCCAATCAAGGAAACCACCATGAAAAACTTTTCAAAAGCAAACTTCACGTTACTTAAGACCAAGGTGGAAAGGTTCACAGCCCCCATGCTAAAGGACAATGCTGTCCAGGCTGCTGAAACCTTTACAAAGGCACTCTATGAGCATCTGCAGGAATGCATGGATTGTGCTATCCCAAGTAAAACCAAGACTCACTCCTCCAAGAAAAGGAAACCAGTCTGGTGGATCCCTGTCATAAACAAGCTATACAACAGAAGGAGGAAACTAGTACAGAAAAAATCTCAAGAAGGAAAGACATCCCTGATCAGTATCAGCAAGAAACTATGATCCCTAATTAAATCATCCAAGGCTAGTTTCTAAAGAAAAATTGCCAATGACTCCAAAGATAACCACAAAGCATTCTTTAGCTATGTCAAGAACCTAAGTGGAAACTCTCAGATCTGCTCTGAGTTAGTGCAGAGTGGCACAAAATACACTGAACTGCCTGATATTGCCAAATTTCTGGCAGACAGGTTTAGTGCAAACTTCACCCCCCTCTCACCCCCTAAAGGGCCCATAACCATACCAGAAGAAAGTAGGGCCCCGTCAGCCACCAACACACAGGTTAAAACATCCCTATCCAAAGTCAAAAACACAGCTTCAGTGGGACCGGATGGTGTCCCAGGCTGTGTCTTACAAGAATTCCAAAATGAACTAACCCCTCACCTAAACACACTGTTCAAACTCAGCCTCTCTACAGGCTACGTACCCACAGAGTGGTGCCCAGCAACAGTTATCCCGCTCCACAAAGGTGGAGCCACAATGGACCCCGGACACTATCACCCTATAAGCCTGACTAGCTTAGTTAGTCTGCAAGGCTATGGAACGCATCATCATGGAACTCATTAACAGACACATTGGGAACCTCCAAACCTTGGACCCTACCCAGTTTGGCTTTGTTAAGGGCAGATCATGCCTCCTAAACCTAGTGGACTTCTTTGAGACGGTTACCAAGGCATTAGACGAGGGAAAGGAGGTCCACACAGCCTACCCTAGACCTCGCAAAGGCTTTCGGCACCATTCCCCATTCTAGTGTTATAGATGAGCTCACCAGCTTGAACATAAACCCCTACGTCATGAGATGGGTTGCCAACTGGCTCATGGATAGAACCCAAATGGTGAGAGTTGCAGGCTCTATGTCTGACTCTAAACTGGTTACAAGTGGTGTCCCCCAGGGCTAAGTCCTAGGACCCCTCCTGTTCGGTATATACTTCTCAAAGGTACAGGCAAGCATAGGAGGACTATGGCTGACCAAGTTCGCAGACTACTGCAAAATAGGGGCCATAATTGATTCTCCGGCTGATACAGACACCCTCCAGATGAGTCTGACTGAGACGGATACTTGGTGTCAAAATCATGGCCTCAAGCTAAATGCCAAAAAGTGCACAGTCATCCCCTTTGGAAAAGACAAAGTACCCACGAACTACCACATAGGTGGTAGTCCCCTAAATACAGAAAATGTAATAAGGGATCTGGGGACACAAGTAGATAGTAATCTCTCCTTTGATAATCATATTGCCAAGGTGGTTAGAAAATCTTTCTATGTGGCCCACCTAATCAGAAAAAAGGGTTTGCATCTAGAACAAAAGAGGTTATTGTGCCTCTCTAGTCATCACTCATTAGACCATCATAGAATACAACACCCCATTTGGGATGTACCTTACAAGACACCTGCAACAGCTGGAAAGACCACAAAAGTACCTCACCAAGAGGATTACTGGCCTCAAACAGATGCCCTATGCAGCCCGACTCAAGAAGCTCCAGCTGTACTCAGTTGCATACCGCTTACTCAGAGGTGATCTCTGCCTGACATACAAGGGCATGTCCAACCCAGAATTGATGGGCATGCTCCACCTAAAAAAAAACAAATCCCGGAGAGCCACACGCTCTAGAGATATAAACCTCACCACAACGATATATAGGACATGTTGGAGGGATAGATTCCTGTCCCAGAGACTCGCCATGCTTTGGAACAGGATTCCAGTATACATCAGGCAGAGCTCCTCACTAACACTCTTCAAGCGAAACCTTGACGGGTGGATGGGTAAAAGAAAATTTACCCCCGGGATCACTGCAGTGACTCTGCTTGACAGTAGCACAGGGAACTAATGGCTCTGCTGGACAGAGGCACAAGGAACTAATCGAAAGCCAACACATTCTGGCTAGGCTTATAAATGCCCTTGGGCAGATAGCCTAGTACTTACCTATGAACCTAAGTAAGTTAAAAACTTAAAACTTTTCTGCTTTTAAAACAGCAAAATATTAATTTCTCTTTACTGCCATCTAATGGCCAAAGTACAAAAGTGCAGGTAGAAGTACATAAGTCTTATCCTGTACCAGATAATTCACAATCTAAACGCTTTTATTTTTAACACTTAACTTATACTTAAATTCTCATTCATTAAGTCCTGGGTTTCTTTTAGCTTCCAGGATTAATTACCAGTGCAATTCAGGATACTTAATTTTGTTTTCCCAAGAACCCACTTTAAATCAAAAGGAACTTTCTATCACAAAAAACATATTTTGCATTAGGGCAACTGCTACAAATGGTTACATAAACTATTTTTCTCATCCTTAGTTTTAATATCATATAATATCATAGTAATGTTCATATGGTCTTCTCCTTAGGGTTCTTTTTGTTTTACCAATATAGAATGCATTACAGCCTTCACAAGTAACCAGATACAGTACCCCTGACTATTGCAATTAGAAAAGGAAGTCCCTTTAATAACTTTGTTCCTACTTATCAAAAAACACTTTCTTTGTGGACAGTATAGGTGCACTGGGTACACGCACCACACTTAAACATACCCATCCTTTTAGTTTTAACCTTATGTCCACCAGGTCCTTTATATTTTGAGCCCTCTTATAAGTTATATTGAGGGGATTGTTAAAAAGCACATCTAAATCAGAAAACTAAGAACATTTCTTCCATTCCTCCTTAATGATCTTAGTAATTACTTTGGGATCCCCATTTTAATCTATGACAAAGGCACCATCCATACTAACACTCATTTTTAACCTTGCTAACATTTTCATCAGCTTCACCCAAACCTAGTATGGGCTGATTTTTATCTTTTCTCCCCAGTGTAACTTCTTCCTGTCCCTGATCTATTCGTTTCTCTGGGTATTTCCTTTCAAGAAAACTCTTCAAATGTATACTTTCCTGGACAAAATCCTCGTCATCTGAAATCATTCTACTTATATGGACATGTTGTCCTTTTTATAATATAAGTAAGAGTTAGAGAAAGTATTCTTCCTGTAAATCTTAGACTTAAACCTCTTGACCTTAACAACTTTAGTAACAGAGACATCCAAATAATTCATAACATCTTCATTTGTTTCGTGGGTGAATCTTAGAAAATATGTAGTTCCCTTAATATATGTAATAAATTCCATTAACTTTTCTTTAAAATCTACCTGCAAAATACAAATATCATGCAGGAATCTTGTGTATAAAGTCCAATATCCAGTATAATTTAAATTATAAATATATTTATTTTCCCATACATACAGTATTAGGTTTGCAAAAGTGGGAGCACAACTAGCCCCCATACTGCTCCAGACCTCTGTTGGTAAAATTCTCCTTCAAAATGGAGAAAATTATTTTTTAACACTAAATCCATAACAGCTACACAAACCTGAATATCATTCTCTGACATACACTTCCTTTCCCTTAAGTTTTCTTTACACCAAACCATACCTTCATTATGGGGTATACTGCTGAATAAATCCACCACAACTATGGTTACAAAAATAATCTCTTTTCTGTAAACCTCACTTTTAATACTCTTTAATAGGTCCCATAAGTCCTCTAAAATATTTTCATTTCCATCCCACAATTTTTTTTATCTTAAATCCAAAATTATGTATGTTTAACCCATTTGCTGCAAGTACTGACCTAAGAGGGGAATTTACAAAATGGAATATCCTTTATTGAAATACAAAAACAAGTGATTCCATTTTTAACTCAACTGTGGACTACCTACTATTTCATTATTTTGTAGTACATATTTTAACATTCGAATTTTATTAGTGAACTAGTTGCATAACATATTTCAAGGAGTGAACTTCACACCCTCCACACTGTGAAGTTTCTGCTTGATTTGTTTTTGGCATAGTATAGGTTGCATACTGGGTTTTCTGAGACTTCAAGGGATACACAGATTTTTCTTTCTGTGTTTATGTATTTAAAATTTGTTGACCGGGAAAGTCTGACTAGGGCAGAGCCTATTTTCAGTGGAGGTCCAGGGAGAAACGCTCCAGACACATGTCTTTGGAATGTCGCAGGAAACTGGAGTACCCAGAGGAAACACACACAAATGCAGAGAGGATGTGTACACTCTGCACAGAAGGCACTCCAGCCAAGAATCAAACCAGAGAACCTTTTGTTGTGAGGCAACAACCTTCACCACTGTGGTTAATTAAATAAATAAATCAGTTGTGAAAAGTTCTGTACATCAGGAATATGATAAAATATTATTGTTCGGACTTCTGTCTCGTGTTTCCTATTTTTCTTGGATGAAAAAGAAGAAATATTAGAGAGATGGCAGATGTTTGACTGGTAAAAAAAACGTTTACAGAATTATTTGAACAATAACTATAATATCAGTTCTCATTCATATAATTTATAGGTAACCATGAGAAAACCCAAGGTACAGTGTTTTGAGCCAATACTGATTTTAAATGTGAGGTGTTTAACTCTGAGGGGTGTTTTTCTGAAATGGGTCCAAGTGAAGTTTAGGATGTCATCAACCAGAGGCTGTCTACAAATTATTAAAATGCAATTACTGCTTGCCTATGGATAATATTTTCATACTGCGAGACAGTTCTTTGCTTAAGCAATATGCAAGTGATTCTTTGTGATTAGTTACATATATCTGCATGAAGTTAAGTAAATATTCAAATAACAGGTTTCAGTCACAGATTGACTTCTGCAGAAAATTTAAAAGGACGTTACAGAAGTTATAGTTCTGTGCATATAGGTATGACTTCTGAGTTGAAGGACAAGTGGTATATATTTTATGGTATTTCTTGCTTCAATAGTTTGTTGCAGTGTACAGCAGAAGAGGGCAAATCTCTCAGTAATGCAAATAGCAAGCTCGGGGGGGGGGGGGGGCGCTGGAAGTAGGGTGTGTGCAATTACATGTGTGAGAGAACTGACCCTTTTGGCAACCAGTTTGGCAACCAGTACAACACACCAGCTGCTGCATATTCTAATCTCTACACAGAGATGATGTCAGCATCCTACAAATACAGCAGAAGAGGGCAAATCTCCCAGTAATGCAAATAGCACGCTCTGCTACTGCGTCTCTCACTACTGTCATAGCACAGTTAGTTATGGCTTTGAATTCCACACCCTTTTGGCAACCAGTACAACACACCAGCTGCTGCATATTCCAATCTCTACACAGAGATGATGTCAGCACCCTACAAGTACAGCAGAAGAGAGCAAATCTCCCAGTAATGCAAATAGCATGCTCTGCTACTACGTCTCTCACTACTGTCATAGCACAGTTAGTTATAGGTTCATAGGGTCATAGGTTCATACTAGGCTATCTGCCCTAGGGCATTTATAAGCCTAGCCAGAGTGTGTGTGGCTTTCACCACCCCTTAGGATGAGAATACTATACCCATTAGTTTGCTGTGCCTCTGTCCAGCAGTGACACAGAGATGATTTCCGGGGTAAACCTACGATCTCCCATCCACTCGTCAAGATTTCTCTTGAACAGAGTCAGTGAGGGGCTCTGCCTCACATGGACTGGGATTCTGTTCCATAGTGTAGGGAGTCTCTGGGTGATGAATCTGTCCCTCCAGCACGTCCTATTTATATCCGTGTTGAGGTTTAAGTCTCTTGCTCTTGTGGCTCTGGTGGATTTGGATTTTTTGAGGTGGAGCATGTCCATTAATTCGGGTTGGACATGGCCTTGTATGTCAGGCACAGATCACCTCTGAGCAGGCGGTATGCGACTGAATAGAGCTGGAGTTTCTTCAGTCGGGCATCGTATGACATATGTTTGAGCCCTTTATCCTTTTGGTGAGGAACTTTGGGGTCTTTTCAACTGCTGCAGGTGTCGGGTAAGGTACATTCTGAATGGGCGTTGTACTCAATCATTGGTCTGATAAGTGAAGAGTACAGGGTACAATGACCTCTCCTGATCTGGATGTGAATCCCTTCATGATCAGGTGGGCAATGTAGAAGGTCTTCCTAACCATTTTGGCAATGTGAGTGTCAAAAGAGAGGTTACTGTCAACTTGGGTCCCCAGGTCCCTGATAACTTCTTCCGTGTTTAATGGATTACCACCTATGTGGTAATTAGGGTTACCTTGTTTTTCCCAAAGGGTATGACTATACATTTTTTGGCATTTAGCTTAAGGCCATGGCTCTGGCACCAGTTATCCATTTCTATGAGACCTCTCTGGAGGATGTCTGTGTCTGATGGAGTGTCAATTATCGTGCCCAATTTGCAGTCATCTGCAAATTTTGTCAGCCACAATCCCCCTATGTTTGCCTGCACTTCAGAAAAATAAATGCCGAACAAGAGGGGGCCCAGGACTGAGCCCTGTGGGACACCGCTCGTGACCGGCTTAGAGTCTGACATGGCACCAGCAACTCTAACCCTGTGTGTTCTGTCCTTGAGCCAGTTTGCAACCCGTCTTGTGACATATGGGTTTACATCTAAGCTGGTGAGCTTTTCTATGATGCCCGAGTGGGGTATTGTGTCGAACGCTTTTGCTAGGTCAAGGTAGGCTGTGTGAACTGCCTTACCCTCATCAATGGCCTTAGTGACTGTTTCGAAAAAGTCGACCAAGTTCAAGAGGCACACCCACACCCTTATGGCAACCAGTACAACACACCAGCTGCTGCATATTCCAATCTCTACACAGAGATGTCAGCACCCTACAAGTACAGCAGAAGAGGGCAAATCTCCCAGTAATGCAAATATCACACTCTGCTACTGTGTCTCTCACTACTGTCATATCACAGTTAGTTATGGCTTTGAATTCCACACATGCCACGTGTGTTTTTGTCACACAGAATGCCCATGTGTGTGGGTTGTTGTTCACAATAATGCATGACATCGATTAAACCAGTAATGGCAATGCACACAGATGATGTATGTGTGTGCCAAATACACATATATACCTGTGACCTTCAATAGTTCCCATGTCTGGTGCCTGCCACATGTGAATACATGGTATTTGCACTGGATAACATTATGACTGTGGCTTTCTGTGCGGGTGCTGCATTTAGCAACCAGTACAACACACCAGCTGCTGCATATTCCAATCTCTACACAGAGAGGATGTCAGCACACTACAAGTACAGCAGAAGAGGGCAAAACTCCCAGTAATGCAAATAACACCTTCTGCTACTGCATCTCTCACTACTGTCATAGCACAGTTAGTTATGGCTTTGAATTCCACACATGCCACGTGTGTTTTTGTCACACAGAATGCCCATGTGTGTGGGTTGTTGTTCACAATAATGCATGACCTCGATTAAACCAGTAATGGCAATGCACACAGATGATGTATGTGTGTGCCAAATACACATATATACCTGTGACCTTCAATAGTTCCCATGTCTGACGCCTGCCACGTGTGAATACATGGTATTTGCACTGGATAACATTATGACTGTGGCTTTCTGTGCGGGTGCTGCATGTGGTATGTGTATATACAGTGAGAGTTGTATATGGTATCATCCTAGCAGCGAGGGTACACATCTGGTCTGGGGCATATAGTCTACATGTTGTTGATGAATAGGTGCTGCATGTTTTCACCTGTTGTGGGAGTGGTAACAAGTTGTTCCATAGCAATGCAGTGACTACATGCTAGGAACCTTTCAGCTAGGGTGTTGTAGCTACAGTAATTCATCAGCATTCAGTAATACTTCAGCATTCTTGGTGAGAGTATGATGCCAACCAAGGTCAGGGTCATACCAGCCTGTGCCACATGCTCAGAGAGCCCTTTTTTGTTCCCTATCATGTAGTCCAGTTAGGTACATCACAGGTCAGCCATAGTGCACGGACAATGACTGAGTCATATGTGTCCATGCCTCTGACTGACCTGTATGCTTGTGTTATGTGGTGGACCATGCCACATCTGTACTGACCTGATCTACCTGGTACTTTTTCTGTGCGCCCAGGGGGCTACTGGCTGCGGGGCTTTTTAAAATTTCCAAAAATTTTCTTTTTTACAGGGGATGTTTTGGGCCCTTAAAGTTTAAAAAAACAGAAGAGGGGGAAAAACCTAAAAAAAAAAAAAAAAAAAAAAAAAAAAAAAAAAAAAAAAAAAAAAAAAAAAATAAAACAAAAAAAAAAAAAAAAACAAAAAAAAAAAAAAAAAAAAAAAAAAAAAAGGGGGGGGGGGTGGGTGGGGGGGGGGGGGGGGGGGGGGGGGGGGGGGGGGGGGGGGGGGGGGGGGGGGGTGGGGTGGGGGGGGGGGGGGGGGGGGGGGGGGGGGGGGGGGGGGGGTAAAATGCCAAAAGATTTTGCAATTTCCCACTATGTAAAGGGGCAAGTAGTTTTGGCTGAAAACATCCGGGGTTTGGGTAACCGGGGATCCCAGGTTGTTTTTCAGCTGCCTTTCCGGGGAATGGAAGAAACTGTTTTTCAAAAAAAATTTAAAAAGCAGGGGTCGGGATCATTACACAAACAACTTCCCTCCTTTTAAAGGGAGAATTTTTCCCAGCATAACATTTGTCGGGGGCTTTTCACAGGGAGGCCGGGTTTTTCCCCGTTGGGGAAAAAAACAAGTTTTTCCCCATTACGGATTCAATTAAAGGAAACCCGGGTTTTACCTCGAAACACTTATAACAGACTGGGAGTTATAGGGCCAACAAGTAGGGTATCCACCTGTCCCTGCCACCCGTTCCCAAATTTATTGGACTTCCCTTGGAAAAATTATTTTTGGGGCCTGTTCTGGTAGGGGACCTTCAAGGGCTTTGTTTCCTGTAAGTGTGGGGTACTGAACAATAAATCCTAAACCCCCGGCAGGTTTTTGGGTTGGGCAAACACCCCTTGCTTTTAAAAAAAAATTTTTTATTCCTCTTTTCTTCCCTTTCCTGGGCACCTAGATTTTCTTTTTGGGAATTTTTCCCCAATGCCCCGGGAAATTGGGATTCCATGGGTTAAAAGAAAAGGACAACAACCCTTTGCAGGGGCATCTTATCCCCATTTTTGGGGGGCCCAAATTTTTAAAAACAAAATTTTACGGGGCATGTGCACCCGTCTTCCACAAATGAAAAACCGTCCTGCACATTACAATTGAGGTGTTACAGCCTTTTGCAAAAGGTGGAATTGGGGGTTGTGATTTCGCCAAAATTCCACCAAACCAGGGAAAATTTTTGGGTGAGGAAGAAAATATTTTGGGGAAGGGATAAAATTTTTGCAGGCCGGAGCCCAAACTTTTTAGCAGTGTTTTGGGGAGAAAAACAGTCCCCTCGGCTCATTATTTTTGACAAAAACAACTGTCCTTCCATAAACAGTGTTTTGGGCCAAAAGGTCTTCCGGAGGGTGCCCCATTGAAACCAGTGTCCCCCTGTCCTCAGGTGTTCTTGAGGAAACCCGGGGATTTTTGTCCAGACCCGGCCCCGGGGTTTCCCTCGGGATGAACCCCCACCCAAACCCGCATTTTGGGCTTTTTGGATTTTTGGGGGGGGCCCTTTTTTAAAATTAATTTCCAGTTGTGTTTGGGGCCCAAAACGCCAAAAATTAAAAAGGGAAAATTGGGCCCTGCCATTTAATGATTTGGGTCAATATTTCAAACAAATTTGTTTTTCCTTTTAAATTCGTGAAAATTTCACCATATGAAATTGGCTGTCACATTTTTTAACCCTTTGAAAAAAAAAACCAAACCCTATTCTGGGCCTGGGGGAATCCAAAATTTTACCCCAGTTGTAAAAACTGTCTAAACTCGGGCATTACCCCGGGGCATCACCCCTTAACCTTTTGTTTTCTTTAGGAGGGGCCCTTTTCTTTTTTCCCGGGGGGGGAAAGTGTCCCCCCAAACCACATTCTTTGTATTTTTGGTCCAAAATAAAAGGACATTTGGGTGCAAGGGTTTATTGGGCAAGGATACCAGCCACATTTTTTTTTTGGGGTTTGACAGAAAATGTACCTTTCAAGGTTTCAATATTCCCCTGGCAAAATTCCTGTGCCCATTCAAGATGCCATCCAAATTTTAGTAAGAGCATATTGGGGTTCCCGTGCTCCAAGCCCACCCCTTTTTGGGGGGGAAACAGAAACCCAAGTTTCTTCTCCATGTTTCCAGTGTTTGCACCATGAACCCACTTGGGTTTAAACATGCAACCTACCTAAAAGGGCATACATGAGAATTTATTTCCCCCCTTTTTAAAGGTTTGTAAGAAACCGCATGGTTTTTTGTTAAAACCCCTAAAGTGAGGGTTTTTTCGGGGCCCCAAACTGGAGAAACTGTAGGGCCCGGGCAGTAACCCCACGTTGCTCAGGGGCCCCACCTTTGGAATTACCTGCCCTTTCCCTTTAACAGCCCAAAACCAAATAAAGATTTCCTTACACAAAGGGGTAATTATTGGCAATTTACTGCACAGAGTTATTTTTGTGGGGCCCAGCCCTCCAATTTTAACAGGTT